>NC_092240.1:27572542-27595042 GCF_036320965.1 Panulirus ornatus
ATATACATATATATATATATATATATATATATATATATATATATATATATATATATATATATATATATATATATATATATATATATCATACTTAATCGAAAGAATGGCCCAACCCACCCACATACACATGTATATACATAAACGCCCACACACGCACTTACACATACCTATACATTTCAACGGATGCATGCATATACATACACAGATATGTACATATATATACATGTACATAATTCATACTTGTTGCCTTATTCATTCCCGTCGCCACCCCGCCACTCATGAAATAGCACCCCCCAACCCTAACCCCGCTACGTAGCGCTAGGAAAAGACAAAAAAAAAAAAAAAAAAAAAGAAAGCCACATTCGTTCACACTCAGTCTCTAGCTGTCATGTAAAATGCACCGAAACCACAGCTCCCTTTCCTCATCCAGGCCCAACAAAACTTTCCATGGTTTACCCCAGACGCTTCACATGCCCTGCTTCAATCCACTGACAGCACGTTGAGTATACCACATCGTTTCAATTCACTCCATTACTTGCACGCCTTTCACCCTTCTGTATGTTCAGGCCTTGATCACCCAAAATCTTTTTCACTCCATCTTTCCACCTCCAATACGGTCTTCCACTTCTTGTTTCCTCTACCTCTGACACATATATCCTCTTTGTCAATCTTTCCTCACTCATTCTCTCCATGCGTCTAAACCATTTCATCACACCCTCTTCTGCTCTCTCAACCACACTCTTTTCATTACCACACATCTCTCTTACCCTTTCATTACTTACTCACACCACATATTGTCCTCAAACATTTAATTTCCAACACATCCACCCTCCTTCGCACAACCCTATCTATAGCCCATGCCTCGCAACCATATAACATTGTTGAAACCACTATTCCTCCAAACATACCCATTTTTGCTCTTCAAGACAACGTTCTCGCCTTCCACACATTCTTTAATGCTTCCAGAACCTTCGCCCCCTCCCTCACCCTATGATTGACTTCCGCTTCCATGGTTCCATCCGCAGCCAAGTCCACTCCCAGACATCTAAAACACTTCAATTCCTTCAGTTTTTTTCATTCAAACTAACCTCCCAATCAACTTGTCACTCAGTCCTACTGAACCAAATATCCTTGCTCTTACTTACATTTACTCTCAGCTTTCTTCTTTCATACATTTTACCATACTCAGTCACCAACTATTGCAGTTTGATACCCGAATCAGCCACCGGCGCTGTATCATCAGCGAACAACAGCTGACTCACTTTCCAAGCCCTCTCATCCACAACAGGCTGCATACTTACTCCTCTCTCCAAAATTCTTGCATTCACCTCCCTAACCATCCCATCCATAAACAAACTAAACAACCATGGAGACATCACGCACCCCTGCCGCAAACCGACATTCACTGGGAACCAATCACTTTCCTCTCTTTCCTCTGGGTGGCAGATATAGGGTGTTTTGGTCGAGGTGGTGTGCGAAGTGAGAGGCTCACGGAGAATGGTTGTGTAAACAAAGAAGTAGTGAAAGCTTTGCGGAAGATGGAAGCCGGTAATGCGGCGGGTTTGGATGGTATTGCGGTGGAATTTACTTAAAAAGGGGTTGATTGTATTGTTGATTGGTTGGTAAGGATATTCAATGCGTATGGTTCTTGGCGAAGTGCTTGAGGATTGGCGAAATGCATGCATAGTGCCACTGTACAGAGGGAAAGGGGATAAAGGTGAGTGTTCGAATTACAGAGGTATAAGTTTGTTGAGTATTCCTGGGAAATCATATGGGAGGGTATTGACTGAGAGGGTGAAGGCACGTACAGAGCATCAGATTGGGGAAGAGCAGTGTGGTTTCAGAAGTGGTAGAGGATGTGTGGATCAGGTGTTTGCTTTGAAGAATGTATGTGAGAAGTACTTAGAAAAACAGATGGATTTGTATGTAGCATTTATGGATCTGGAGAAGGCAGAGAACCAGCCGTGGTGATGCTGGTGTACCATCTGTGGTGTTGCTGGTGTACCATCTGTGGTGTTGCTGGTGGACCAGCTGTGAATGATGCTGGTAAACCAGCTGTCGTGGTGCAGGTGAACCAGCTATGGTGTTACTGGCGCACCAGCTGTGGGGATGCTGAGCACCAGCTGTGGTTGTAGCTGGTGAACCAGGTGTGGAGAGAGTGCCTTGGGCAACACCAGGTCTATCACTTGGAAAGTGACAATGATAATACCTAATCATGAATAATAACAAGAATCATTCATTTCAAAGAGACAGATTTGTAAAACGTTAATTGTGTGCTTTGAGTCACTTCTCCACGCTCGGATTTCCATCAGTGTACGCTAATCTCTATTCAGGGTAACAGCGTGGATGAGCCTCACACACACACACACACACACACACACACACACACACACACACACACACACACACACAGTGTGATCGTATGTGCGTGTACAATTCCTCCTAACATCTGAAGTGTGTTAGAAACATCATGGTAGGTGGATGTGGTACGCTGACGTTGAGGGATATAATGTGAGATGATAACAAGGTCCCATGCCCAACCAACCAACCAATCTCTGCAGCTTACTCATCCATCACTTCGTCTGTGAGTGTGTCAACAGCAGGAAATGTAATACCATGACACAAGGAACAAAGTTGCTTCAGTGTAACTGTGTTTCTGTGTTTAATTTTGGGGACATCTGCTGCAATCTTAGATCATAATGTAACCTCGGGTATGTCCATAATGTAACCCTGGGTACGTCTATAATGTAGCCTCGAATATGTACATAATGTAACCTCGGGTATGTCCATAATGTAACCTTGGGTGTGTCCATAATGTAACCTCGGGTATGTCCATAATGTAACCCTGGGTACGTCTATAATGTAGCCTCGGGTACGTCCATAATGTAATCTTGAATATGTCTATAATGTAACCTCGGGTATGTCCATAATGTAACCTTGGGTATGTCCATAATGTAACCTTGGGTATGTCCATAACGTAAACATGAGTTTGTCTGCAATGTAACCTTGAGTTATTTTCTTCCACAGGACGGATGTTCCATCCCCAGTCCGGTCTCACGATTCTCAGCGCCCTGATGACACTACGGTGGAATATATAACTTAGAAACACACACACACACACACACACACACACACACACACACACACACACACACAAGAAACCAATAAAAACAGCAACATAGCACAGTTCCCAGTTCAACTTAAACTACACATGAGCTAGAACCTGAGTTTGCCCAGTACACTAGCCAGAACTTGGGTTTCCAGGTACAGGATCCAGACCCTGGATTCACCCAGTACACGAGCCAGAACTTGGGTTTACCAGTACATGACCCGAAACTTGGGTCTACCCGGTACACCTGCCAGAATCTGGGTTTACCTGGTACATGAGCCAGAACTTTTGTATTCCAAAGAGACACTATGTAGTAGTAAAGTCCTTGAGCATGACTGTCTGGCCCTTGGGCACGACTGTCTGGCCCTTAAGCACGACTCTCTGGCCCTTGATCATGACTGTCTGGCCCTTGAGCATGACTGTATGACCTTCCGGCATGATGCTGAGACCTCTGAACGGAACCCAAACGGTCATGTCAAAGGTCATGCCATATATAAACATATAACCACATGTAACCAGGGTACAGTATAACTACACTACCAAATTAACCAAGGTGCTACATAACTTTGGTGTCATAAAGCCAGGGTGTCACATAACCACAGTGTCATAAACACGGTGTCATATACCCGGGGTGCCATGTCCCACCACCTCCTCTTCTAATCCACAAGAAGGAGGCGCAATGCGTAGCCCTCCACCACGACACACACAATCTCCTGGTAAACATGGGAGACGGTGTGGGAGGGAAGCAGCCCCAGCATGACGCTACTAGCCAGGTGGCTCCGACGGTGTGGTGGTGCGACGCTGCCAGACCGCTCACACGTCGTCTGCTCCTCCCGACACACTAACAACGTGGACGAGAGACGCGACACTACCAGACACAGACCACGGAGGTAACGCACCGCTGGATCGCACGCACGAGTGAGAGGATGAGTGTAACGTGTATACGCAGACGTAACACGGCTCCGAAACAGACGTAGGACGCAAAACACAACAGAAATAAAGACAGATCAACATTCAACCGCTAGACGCTGAGGTTTTATATCGCCGCTGAACGTCTTGTCCTTCCTAACCCACATGACGTTCCTCCCTGACCCACATGACGTCCTTCCTGACCCGCATGACGTTCCTCCCTGACCCGCATGACGTTCCTCCCTGACCCACATGACGTCCTTCCTGACCCGCATGATGTTCCTCCTTGACTCGCATGACGCTGGGACGACGTTAAGCACGACCGAGTCATGGATCAAGCAATGAACAGCTCGATCTCAGCGACGACATTTGCAAGCAGCCTTCCATCGCCGCCATATGTGTCCAGAACGAGAGAGTAACCTCCTGGTCTTCCCTCACGCTCATACTCGACACCATCAAACATATTCAGTTCTGAGAGCAACCCGAAGTGACGTGGTGCTTCAGGGCGTCTGGTGCGTGGCAACCCACCCACCGTGCACTCTACACGACCACCAAACTGTGTAGAAAGACATCCTCACGGTGGAAAGTGTTGAGCCTGGAACAGTGTTGCTATACAATAGACGTGTCTGTACACGGGGTGTCGTCCTCCTTCCCTGCCAGTGATGATGATCTCAGCCTTCCTCACGTGCACGTACGTGACCCTCTGTGCCAGATGGTGGCGCGGCAGGGGTCACCACGTCAATATATATATATATATATATATATATATATATATATATATATATATATATATATATATATATATATATATACTCCAAGGAACACGATTGTACCAGCCATTGATGACTGCTGTAAATATAGAGTTTAGGTCTGTGGGCATGTATGAGATCATATATATATATATATATATATATATATATATATATATATATATATATATATATATATATATATATATATATATATATAATATATATATATATATTTTTTTTTTTTGCTTTGTCGCTGTCTCCCGCGTTTGCGAGGTAGCGCAAGGAAACAGACGAAAGAAATGGCCCAACCCACCTCCATACACATGTATATACATACGTCCACACACGCAAATATACATACCTACACAGCTTTCCATGGTTTACCCCAGACGCTTCACATGCCCTGATTCAATCCACTGACAGCACGTCAACCCCGGTATACCACATCGCTCCAATTCACTCTATTCCTTGCCCTCCTTTCACCCTCCTGCATGTTCAGGCCCCGATCACACAAAATCTTTTTCACTCCATCTTTCCACCTCCAATTTGGTCTCCCTCTTCTCCTCGTTCCCTCCACCTCCGACACATATATCCTCTTGGTCAACCTTTCCTCACTCATTCTCTCCATGTGCCCAAACCATTTCAAAACACCCTCTTCTGCTCTCTCAACCACGCTCTTTTTATTTCCACACATCTCTCTTATCCTTACGTTACTTACTCGATCAAACCACCTCACACCACACATTGTCCTCAAACATCTCATTTCCAGCACATCCATCCTCCTGCGCACCACTCTATCCATAGCCCACGCCTCGCAACCATACAACATTGTTGGAACCACTATTCCTTCAAACATACCCATTTTTGCTTTCCGAGATAATGTTCTCGACTTCCACACATTCTTCAAGGCTCCCAGAATTTTCGCCCCCTCCCCCACCCTATGATCCACTTCCGCTTCCATGGTTCCATCCGCTGCCAGATCCACTCCCAGATATCTAAAACACTTTACTTCCTCCAGTTTTTCTCCATTCAAACTCACCTCCCAATTGACTTGACCCTCAACCCTACTGTACCTAATAACCTTGCTCTTATTCACATTTACTCTTAACTTTCTTCTTTCACACACTTTACCAAACTCAGTCACCAGCTTCTGCAGTTTCTCACATGAATCAGCCACCAGCGCTGTATCATCAGCGAACAACAACTGACTCACTTCCCAAGCTCTCTCATCCCCAACAGACTTCATACTTGCCCCTCTTTCCAAAACTCTTGCATTCACCTCCCTAACAACCCCATCCATAAACAAATTAAACAACCATGGAGACATCACACACCCCTGCCGCAAACCTACATTCACTGAGAACCAATCACTTTCCTCTCTTCCTACACGTACACATGCCTTACATCCTCGATAAAAACTTTTCACTGCTTCTAGCAACTTGCCTCCCACACCATATATTCTTAATACCTTCCACAGAGCATCTCTATCAACTCTATCATATGCCTTCTCCAGATCCATAAATGCTACATACAAATCCATTTGCTTTTCTAAGTATTTCTCACATACATTCTTCAAAGCAAACACCTGATCCACACATCCTCTACCACTTCTGAAACCACACTGCTCTTCCCCAATCTGATGCTCTGTACATGCCTTCACCCTCTCAATCAATACCCTCCCATATAATTTACCAGGAATACTCAACAAACTTATACCTCTGTAATTTGAGCACTCACTCTTATCCCCTTTGCCTTTGTACAATGGCACTATGCACGCATTCCGCCAATCCTCAGGCACCTCACCATGAGTCATACATACATTAAATAACCTTACCAACCAGTCAACAATACAGTCACCCCCTTTTTTAATAAATTCCACTGCAATACCATCCAAACCTGCTGCCTTGCCGGCTTTCATCTTCCGCAAAGCTTTTACTACCTCTTCTCTGTTTACCAAATCATTTTCCCTAACCCTCTCACTTTGCACACCACCTCGACCAAAACACCCTATATCTGCCACTCTATCATCAAACACATTCAACAAACCTTCAAAATACTCACTCCATCTCCTTCTCACATCACCAATACTTGTTATATATATATATATATATATATATATATATATATATATATATATATATATATATATATATATATATATATATGTGTATATATATATATATATATATATATATATATATATATATATATATATATATATTTATATATATATATATATATATATATATATATATATATATGTATATATATATATATATATATATATATATATATATATATATATTCAAAATGGATCAAGAAGAAGAAAATAAAGTGTGTGTGTGTGTGTGTGTGTGTGTGTGTGTGTGTGTGTGTGTGTGTGTGAGACGAGCCAGATTTATAGTGTAGTTTGGTGGAGTTTTATTTAGCAGACTCGCAACGTGAGTCGACACCTTTGTATACACCGAAGGGTGAGCATCCCTTCCAGTTTCTCTGGAGTGTTCCCCAGAGCTCCGGGGAAGATGTCTGGGTCTCTCGTGGAGCTAAGCACTTACCAGACGGGGCAAGAAACTGTTTATTTGTAAAGTAATAGAAAAAAATTGTAGATTAGATTTCGTTTCTTGTATTCCAGATATTCAGTACTTTAAACCAGTGACAGTGAAATTTTCAAATAAACCATAAAGAAATTATTTACTTGTTTTATTATCACTGATTTATTAATAAGAAAGGCTCAAATCCACTGTTGAACTGAACTAAAATGATTCAGTGTGAATCGTACCGAAATATTCATCCAAACCTTCATAACCATATTATCATTCACTCAACGTCACCAACACTACAACACAACGTACCAACACCACAACACAACATCACCAACACTATAACACTACCACTACATCACTGCACTACAATACAAGAAAATCACTGTAATACCACTGCTACAACATCACAACTCGAGTATAAATATATCGTCATAACTACAACAGAATCACTGTAACCTACTCTTACATAATCATAACAACATCATCTCTATAATCAACGACCACAACACCAGTACTACAACGTTACAATTCCAATGACACACTACAACATCAATATAACTATAGCGAAACCACAACCCAGCCACTGAAATCCAGTAGCACAACAACCCGACTATAATAACCCTAACATATCATCATACCTACAGTATCACTAACAACACCACTACAGCACCAACCAGTACTACAACACCACCACTATAAAGCCACTTCTACACCATTACAACTACAGGATCACCACAACACCACTACAACGCCAGTCGTACAACACCGTTATAACTACGGTATCACTACAGCGCCAGCAATACAACACCACCACTATAACCCCACTTCTACACCGTTATAACTACACTATCACCACAACACCACTACAGTACAAGCACCACCACAACCAGCCAACCATGGCACGATACTGTAAGCCTGACGTGCAGGAAAATCTAATTACCAATAACAAAGTCCGACCTTAACTAGGCCATTTGCTCATTTGTATTTTCGGTAAAAAGTTAGCGAATTGTCCAAAACTTTTCTCTTACCGATCCTGCGTCAAAACGTATCTGGCCTGTGTCAAAACGAAGGAAAAAGATAACAATGATGGAGGAATCAGTTTAGAAAAGGTGACATCCGCTGATGTGCTGGTGCAAGGCTCTCCATCTTGACCAGGGTCAAACAGATGCAGGGGACGACCAACACGGGGGTTGACAGATGCAGGGGACGAGCAACACGAGAGGTTGACAGATGCAGGGGACGACCAACACGGGGGTTGACAGATGCAGGGGACGAGCAACACGAGGGTTGACAGATGCAGGGGACGACCAACACGGGGGTTGACAGATGCAGGGGACGACCAACACGAGGGGTTGACAGATGCAGGGGACGACCAACACGAGAGGTTGACAGATGCAGGGGACGATCAACACGAGAGGTTGATAGATGCAGGGGACGACCAACACGAGGGGTTGACAGATGCAGGGGACGACCAACACGAGGGTTGACAGATGCAGGGGACGACCAACACGAGGGTTGACAGATGCAGGGGACGACCAACACGAGAGGTTGACAGATGCAGGGGACGACCAACACGGGGGTTGACAGATGCAGGGGACGATCAACACGAGAGGTTGACAGATGCAGGGGACGACCAACACGAGGGTTGACAGATGCAGGGGACGATCAACACGGGGGTTGACAGATGCAGAGGACGACCAACACGAGGGGTTGACAGATGCAGGGGACGATCAACACGGGGGTTGACAGATGCAGAGGACGATCAACACGGGGGTTGACAGATGCAGGGGACGACCAACACTGAAGGTTGACAGATGCAGGGGACGATCAACACGGGGGTTGACAGATGCAGGGGACGACCAACACGGGGGTTGACAGATGCAGGGGACGATCAACACGGGGGTTGACAGATGCAGGGGACGACCAACACGGGGGTTGACAGATGCAGGGGACGATCAACACGGGGGATGACAGATGCAGGGGACGACCAACACTGAAGGTTGACAGATGCAGGGGACGACCAACACGAGGGGTTGACAGATGCAGGGGACGATCAACACGGGGGTTGACAGATGCAGGGGACGATCAACACGGGGGTTGACAGATGCAGGGGACGACCAACACTGAAGGTTGACAGATGTAGAGGACGACCGGGGGAGGAAAGGGGAGGCGGTTGACTGATGGAGAGGTTGACGGGTGCAAAGGTTGACTGATTCAGAAGTTGACGAGTGCAGAGGTTAATAGGTGACGAGGTTGACAGGTGCAAAAGCCGACTGATACAGAGGTTGACAGGTGTAGAGGTAGACTGATACAGAGGTTGACAGGTGTAGAGGTAGACTGATACAGAGGTTGACAGGTGTAGAGGTAGACTGAGGCAGAGGTTGACAGGTGCAGAGGTTGACAAATGCAGAGGTTGACAGGTGCAGAGGTTAACAAATGCAGAGGTTGCCCGACGCAAAGGTGGACAGATGCAGAGACTGTCAGATGCGGAGACTGAAAGAGGGAGAGGTTGACAGATGTGAGGTGGACAATTGTGAGGTTGATAGATGCTGAGGTTGAAAGATGCTGAGGCTGCCAGACGCGGAGGTTGACAAATGTGACGTGAACAAATGTGTGGTTGACAGATGCGGAGGTTGACAGATGCTGAGGTTGACAGATGCAGAGGTTGACAGATGCTGAGGTGGACAAATGTGAGGTTGACAGATGCAGAGGTTGACATGATGAGGTTGACAGATGCGGAGATTGACAGATGCGGAAGTTGACAGATGCGGAGGTTGACAGATGCGGAGGTTGACAGATGCTGAGGTTAACAGATGCGGAGGTTGACAGATGCGGAGGTTGACAGATGCGGAGGTTGACAGATGCGGAGGTTGACAGATGCGGAGGTTTACGGATGCGGAGGTTGACAGATGCTGAGGTTGACGGGTGCGGAGGTTGACAGATGCGGAGGTTGACAGATGCTGAGGTTAACAGATGCTGAGGTTGACAGATGTGGAGGTTGACAGATGCGGAGGTTGACAGATACTGAGGTTGACATGCGGAGGTTGATAGATGCTGAGGTTGACATACTGAGGTTGACAGACGCGGAGCTTGACAGATGCTGAGGTTGACAGATGCTAAGGTTAACAGATGCTGAAGTTGACAGATGCTGAGGTTGTCAGATGCGGAGGTGGACAAATGTGAGGTGAACAAATGTGTGGTTGACAGATGCGGAGGTTGACAGATGCTGAGGTTGACAGATGCAGAGGTTGACAGATGCTGAGGTGGACAAATGTGAGGTTGACAGATGCAGAGGTTGACATGATGAGGTTGACAGATGCGGAGATTGGCAGATGCGGAAGTTGACAGATGCGGAGGTTGACAGATGCGGAGGTTGACAGATGCGGAGGTTGACAGATGCGGAGGTTTACGGATGCGGAGGTTGACAGATGCTGAGGTTGACGGATGCGGAGGTTGACAGATGCGGAGGTTGACAGATGCTGAGGTTAACAGATGCTGAGGTTGACAGATGTGGAGGTTGACAGATGCGGAGGTTGACAGATACTGAGGTTGACATGCTGAGGTTGACATGCGGAGGTTGATAGATGCTGAGGTTGACAGACGCGGAGCTTGACAGATGCTGAAGTTGACAGATGCGGAGGTTGACAGATGCTGAGGTTGACATGCGTAGGTTGAAGGATGCCGAGGTTGAAAGATGCGGAGGTTGACAGATGCTAAGGTTAACAGATGCTGAAGTTGACAGATGCTGAGGTTGACATATGCGTAGGTTGACAGATGCGGGGGCGAACAGATGATGAGGTTAACAAATGCTGAGGTTGACATGCGGAGGTTGACAGACGCTGAGGTTGACAGATGCTGAAGTTGACATGCTGAGGTTGACGGATACGGAGGTTGACGGATGCGGAGGTTGACAGATGCTAAGGTTGACAGATGCTAAGGTTGACATGCTGAGGTTGACAGATGCAGAGGTTGACAGATGCGGAGGTTGACAGATGCTGAGGTTGACGGATGCTGAGGTTGACGGATGCGGAGGTTGACAGATGCTAAGGTTGACAGATGCGGAGGTTGACATGCGGAGGCTGACGGATGCTGAGGTTGACAGATGCTGATGTTGACAAATGCTGAGGTTGACAGATGCTGAGGTTGACAGATGCTGAGGTTGACAGATGCGGAGGTTGACAGATGCGGAGGTTGACAGACGCGGAGGTTGACAGATGTGGAGGTTGACAGATGATGAGGTTGACAGATGCTGAGGTTGATAGATGCGGAGGTTGACAGATGTGGAGGTTGACAGCTGCCGAGGTTGACAGATGCTGAGGTTGACTGATGCTGAGGTTGACAGATGCTGAGGCTGACAGATGCTAAGGCTGACAAATGCTGAGGTTGACAGACGCTGAGGTTGACAGATGCTGAGGTTGACAGATGCATATTGATACATATTCGCCATTTCCCACGTTAGCGAGGTAGCGTTGAGAGCAGAGGACTGAGCCTTAGAGGGAAAATCCTCACTTGGCCCACTTCTCTGTTACTGCTTCTGGAAAAGTAAAAATTGGAGGGGAGGATTTCCATCCTCCCCACTCCCTCCCCTTTTAGTCGCCCCTTACAACACGCAGGGAATACGTGGGAAGTATTCTTTCTCCCCTATCCCATGGGACATATATATATATATATATATATATATATATATATATATATATATATATATATATATATATATATATATATATATATCTTTTTCTTTCATACTATTCGCCATTTCCCGCATTAGCGAAGTAGCGTTAAGAACAGAGGACTGGGCCTTTGAGGGAATATCCTTACTTGGCCCCCTTCTCTGTTCCTTCTTTTGGAAAATTGAAAAAAAATGAGAGGGGGAGGATTTCCAGCCCCCCGCTCCCTTCCCTTTTAGTCGCCTTCTAAGACACGCAGGGAATACGTGGGAAGTATTCTTTCTCCTCTAACCCCAGGGATAATATATATATATATATATATATATATATATATATATATATATATATATATATATATATATATATATATATATATACATATACATATATATATATATATATATATATATATACATATACATATATATATATATATATATATATATATATATATATATATATATATATATGATAGAGTTGATAGTAATGCTCTGTGGAAGGCACCAAGAATATATGGTGTGGGAGGCAAGCTGCTAGAAGCAGTGAAAAGTTTCCATCGAGGATGCAAGGCATGTGCACGTGTAGGAAGAGAGGAAAGTGATTGGCCCCCAGCGAATGCAGGTCTGCGGCAGGGGTGCGTGATGTCTCCATGGTTGCTCAATTTGTCCATGGATGGGGCCGCTAGGGAGGCGAATGCAAGAGCTTTGGAAAGAGGGGCAAGCACGAAGTCTGTTGGGGATGAGAGAGCCTGGGAAGCGAGTCAGCCGCTGTTCGCCGACGACACAGCGCCGGCGGCTGATTCATGTGAGAAACTGTAGAAGCCGGTGACTGAGCCTGGCAAAGTGTGTGAGAGAAGAAAGCCAAGAGTAAATGTGAATAAGAGCAAGGTCACTAGGCACAGCAGGGCTGAGGGTCAAGTCAATTGGGAGGCAAGCCTGAATGGAGAAAAACTGGAGGAAGCAAAGTGCTCTAGACGTCTGGGAGCGGATCCGGCAGCGGACGGAACCACGGAAGCAGAAGTGGATCACAGGGCGAGGGAGGGGGGGCAAAAATCCCGGGAGCCCCAAAGAATGTGTGGAAGTTGAGAACACCATCTCGGAAAGTAAAAATGGGTATATTTGAGGGAACAGCGGTTCTAACAACGTTGCATGGTTGCGAGGCGCGGGCCATGGATAGAGCCGCGCGCAGGAGGACGGATGCGCTGGAAATGAGATGCTTGAGGACAACGCGTGGTGCGAGGTGGTTCGATCGAGCAAGCAACGCAAGGGTAAGAGAGATGTGTGGAAATAAAAAGAGCGTGGTTGAGAGAGCAGAAGAGGGTGCCTTGAAATGCCCTGGGCACATGGAGAGAATGAGTGAGGAAAGATTGACCAAGAGGACACATGTGTCGGAGGTGGAGGGAACGAGGAGAAGCAGGAGACCAAATTGGAGGCGGAAAGATGGAGCGAAAAAGACCCGGTGTGATCGGGGCCCGAACACGCAGGAGGGCGAAAGGAGGGCAAGGAATAGAGTGTAGGAAGAGAGGAAAGTGATTGGTTCTCAGTGAATGTAGGTCTGCGGCAGGGGTGTGTGATGTCTCCATGGTTGTTTATTTGTTTATGCATGGGGTTGTTAGGGAGGTGAATGCAAGAGTTTTGGAAAGAGGGGCAAGTATGCAGTCTGTTGTGGATGAGAGAGCTTGGGAAGTGAGTCAGTTGTTGTTCGCTGATGATACAGCGCTGGTGGCTGATTCATGTGAGAAACTGCAGAAGCTGGTGACTGAGTTTGGTACAGTGTGTGAAAGAAGAAAGTTGAGAGTAAATGTAAATAAGAGCAAGGTTATTAGGTACAGTAGGGTTGAGGGTCAAGTCAACTGGGAGGTAAGTCTGAATGGAGAAAAACTGGAGGAAGTGAAGTGTTTTAGATATATGGGAGTGGATTTGGCAGCGGATGGAACCATGGAAGCGGAAGTGAATCATAGGGTGGGGGAGGGGGCGAAAATTCTGGGAGAGTTGAAGAATGTGTGGAAGTCGAGAACATTATCTCGGAAAGCATAAATGGGTATGTTTGAAGGAATAGTGGTTCCAACAATGTTGTATGGTTGCGAGGCGTGGGCTATGAATAAAGTTGTGCGCAGGAGGGTGGATGTGCTGGAAATGAGATGTTTGAGGACAATGTGTGGTGTGAGGTGGTTTGATCGAGTAAATAATAATAGGGTAAGAGAGATGTGTGGTAATAAAAAGAGTGTGGATGAGAGAGCAGAAGAGGGTGTTTTGAAATGGTTTGGGCACATGGAGAGAATGAGTGAGGAAAGATTGACCAAGAGGATATATGTGTCAGAGGTGGAGGGAACGAGGAGAAGTATATATATATATATATATATATATATATATATATATATATATATATATATATATATATATATATATATATATATATTCAGGTTGTTTTCCCACACTATATGGAACATGCGAGACATGATTACACACCAGTAATATACATGACATTAAACTGTATCACCAACTATGGCATTGTATTGCTCCAATATCTGTAACTCATAATCGCATCAGCATCTACGAAGAGAGGCAACATCTTCGGCGTTCATCAGCAGCAACGTCTGTGCCATTAATCAGCTACAACGTCATTGCGTCGCATTACAGACCCACTTCAATCAATGAGTTCTATATGTCAAAAGCACCAATGACTCACACATCAGAAAGACTCAAATCTACCCAGAGACGACGCGCCATAAGAGACCTTATAGATCAAATGGCATAGCACTCTAATGGTACCCATATTCACCCGGCAGCTGCTGCCTGCATTACTGGTATGAAGGCAATTTGCATATTACGGTACACAGGTCTGCTCACATTGTACTTAGCGAGCCAGTGACGGTGTCAGGGAAGACGGGACACAAGTTTCATAAATTTCCAGGGAAACATTAGCTCCATAAAAACAATGGCCGGCAAGTGTGTGAGCAAGGCTGTATGATCTTTGAGCTGGACGGTTCAAACCTTAGGCGGGTTAAAGGTCGAGCCATCATAGCCATGGTTCGGACCATCTCCGTCTCGCTCAAAAGGGTCGAACCGTTGAACAGCTCACGGGTCGAACCATTTCGTTCACGGGTCGCACCGTCACGCTCGCATCGTCTCGTTCATGGATCAGACCTTTTCGCTCAAGGGTCGTACCGTCTCGCTCAAAGGGTCGAGCCATCGAGCTCAGGAGGTTCAGGTCTCCACTCTATTTACAGGCGTCGCTGTACATTACTGGCCTCGTACGTAATTTCGATGCGATGGCAATCGTGACCACGTGGCAGGGAATATCTTAATTAAATCCAGGTTGGTCGCCGTCGTCTACGCCGGCGGTAAATGAGGGTCCGAGGCCACAATAGGCGCAGGTGACGGACATATCGAAAAGAAATAGCAGCAGGGAAACAGGTGTATATATATATATAGGCATATATCTATGTTCAGGTGAAGGCACATACAGGCATGTGCAGGAGAGGTGCATTCGCTTACAGAACAAGTTGAGGAAGATATGTAGATAGATAGAAAGATAGATAGATAGATAGTGTGTGTGTGTGTGTGTGTGTGTGTGTGTGTGTGTGTGTGTGTGTGTGTTTCGTGCAAGTGCCACCCAACAAGCCCCTAGAGAATCATAATCTGTCCGGATGGCAAAAATAATGTAAGACTAGGTATGCACCCGGTTCTGTGAGGTTTGCTCAGGGGAAAACACGTCAGTCATGACGACACACATTCTAAGCGCGTTTAATACTGGATAGCGTGATGAAGCATGTCACTCACAGGAGGTTATATAATAAGGCGATGGTTTATTTAACCTGCAGCGACGCCCTCAAGTGTCACACCAACCCACATTTGTGCCTTTTTTTTCATGACTTGCTGGAGTGTGGGGACAGTTCCCTCCCTCCTCCTCTAGAGAGGAGGAAGATGTCTTGGATTAGATCGGATGCTACATACAGTCGCTTATCACATTAAAGCTGTTGTGATCTGATTCCATTACACTCAGCGAGATGTTTCGAAACGTATGACCTTGAAATCTATCATACGGGAAAAGGGAAACACGATCTATTGAAACTCATGGAACATGATGATGTACAAAGGAAAGTGTGTATCGTAGACTCACACAGGGTTAATGTTAGATGTTTATGGGAGACTTGTGTAGACAAATATTACTGTAGGAAAATATCTGCAGACAAGACAACCAAAGCGAGTGACCACAACATGTTTCCCTTCATGTAAACCTTAAACATCTTTGTGCCAAGACTCAAGATGATTTAAATCATGTTCGTAACAGTTACTGAGCGAGTCTTATTACCACTGGTTATATATATAATGGACTGGTAATAAAAAGATCGACTCTTTCCGTGACCTTCAACTTCTGCAGAGGGATAAACATGGTCGTCACAAATTTTCCATTGGTGTTGTGAAGAGTTACGTCACCTTTGTCTTAAATTTCATACACATTTGTCTGATTTATTGCCATACATTGGGTAGAAACGAGACACAGTCTTTTCCGTAACGTATGACCCTTACAGAAAAGTAAGCGAAGTTTCAGTCATATATTGTGAATTGCATGAGGATGTGTAGTGAGGTATCTGTAAGAAAAGTGTTTTGTCTCATATGAATGAGATGGCAAGGAACAGCATTCCAAAGTATATGGGTTTAGGCTGCATAAAATACTTTGTGAAGCCTAAAATAAGAAAATATAAAAAGAGGGGAAGTCTGGGCGTTCTGACCCAAGGTAGATGTGCCTACCAAGTTTCAAGTAAGTAGGCCTAAGACTGATGGAATGGGGAGGGCTGTGTTGTTGATGGTAGGAATAAGAATAAAAGCAATATCTCCCTCAATATACATTTTGATCATATCGATCAAAATTTTTTCATCACGGCCTATGCGAGGATGCAGCAACAGCTGCTGCTGCTGGAGCGTCATTAAACTTTGTTCAAATGAAATGGTTTAGCGGCAAACGAGGTATCTTGGGGGCATTTCTGTCCTCAAAATACACTATTTGGGGGCAACTTTGACCTCAAAGACAGACTTAAAATGGTCGCCATAAACATTTTATCGGCATTAGGTTGGGCGTGCGGAAAGAAATCTTTGTCAGAGTTCATAATCAAAGAAAATGGTTACATATAATGCGCCCCCCCCCCAAAAAAAAAAAAAAATAATAATAATTATAATAATATTGCCATTTTGGTGAATTATGATCCGTAGAAAATAAACAAAAACTACTAGAAAAATCAATATGGTTTACGCATACAGCGTATAACAATATATACCTTTGTGCCAGATCTTATCAACACTGGCTAAAATACGTCCATGTAATGGTCAAAACGAATGTCTTCATGACCTCTGGCTCCTTCAGAACACTAGAAATCATGCTGGTTGTTATATAGCTTGTGGAATGGTTATCATATAGCTTGTGGAATGGTTGTTACGTGCCTTGAGGAATGGTTGTTACGTGGCTTGAGGAATGGTTGTTATATGGCTTGTGGAATGGTTGTTATATGGCCTTGTGGAATGGTTGCTATATGGCTTGTGGAATGGTTGTTATATGGCTTGTGGAATGGTTGTTATTTGGCTTGTGGAATGGTTGTTATATGGCTTGTGGAATGGTTGTTATATGGCTTGTGGAATGGTTGTTATATGGCTTGTGGAATGGTTGTTATATGGCTTGTGGAATGGTTGTTATATGGCTTGTGGAATGGTTGTTATATGGCTTGTGGAATGGTTGTTATATGGCTAGTGGAATGGTTATTATATGGCTTGTGGAATGGTTGTTCCACGGCTAGTGGAATGGGTGTTATATGGCTTGTGGAATGGTTGTTAAATGGCTTGTGGAATGGTTGTTATATGGCTTGTGGAATGGTTGTTAAATGGTTTGTGGAATGGTTGTTCTACGGCTAGTGGAATGGTTGTTATATGGCTTGTGGAATGGCTGTTATATGGCTTGTGGAATGGCTGTTATATGGCTTGTGGAATGGTTGTTCTACGGCTAGTGGAATGGTTGTTATATGGCTTGTGGAATGGTTGCTATATGGCTTGTGGAATGGTTGCTATATGGCTTGTGGAATGGTTGTTATATGGCTTGTGGAATGGATGTTAAATGGCTTGTGTAAAGGTATCTTTATGCGGTGTTGCGTCTTAGTTGACAGAGACTGTGAGGAACAGAAGGTCAAAATATACGTCCTTGGACAACATGAACTTTGACCCCAGATATTCATCTAAAAGATCAAAGCTATATGACTAATATGACAGAGTCTTGAGGACGTAACAAGCCACAGGTAACATTCATACTAAGTTACGAGATAACTGACCGAAAACTGTAGGAATCATCCTGTGTTCTTGAGTGTTGGAAACGAGAAGAAACAGCCTGGAAAAAAAAAAGAAATAAAATAAACGATCCCCTTCCTATGGAGGGAGATGTATCCAATTATCTACACAAAAAAAAAAAAAAAACAACGAAATAGCGAGAAATGTTTTTCTTCTGAAAGCAGAAGTTCTCTCAGTCAATATCTCCAAATCCATCTTCATTCACGTTCATTATATCTTTCTTCGGAGGGGAAAAATATCGTTTTACCTCAGTCTCTGTCCTCAATATTTTTCTTTTTCACATGCTTTGTCATCCTTCTTGACACCACAGTCCATGACCTAACCTGTGGGGTGTGTCAGGTCAAAGGTCACTGGTGCCAAGTGAAGATGCGTTTGTAGAGAGTGATGTGAAGATGCATTAGTCGAGGGTGAAGGGAATTTATGACAATCGCATGTTTACCAAATGGCGTCCTAGCTACGTCTCTTCGTTGTATATCAACTGACTGCTGTATTTCTCTCTTGTGCCTCCCCTGATGATATGATTATTACACGAAAGTGCACTAGGGATCTTATCGTGTTTCATTTTCCCCGTGGACTCAATGGAATATATATATATATATATATATATATATATATATATATATATATATATATATATATATATATATATATATATATATATATATATTTCATTTCAAGCTAAAAGTTTGTTTTCTAAATTGTTTCTTACATTTTTCATATGTATATATATGTATGTGTGTGTGTGTGTGTGTGTGTGTGTATGTGCGTATGTGTGTGTATGTGTGTGTGTGTGTATATGTATATATATATATGTATATTATCCCTGGGGATAGGGGTGAAAGAATACTTCCCACGTATTCCTCGCGTGTCGTAGAAAGCGACTAGAGGGGACGGGAGCGGGGGGCCGGAAATCCTCCCCTCCTTGTATTAACTTTCTAAAATGGGAAACAGAAGAAGGAGTCACGCGGGGAGTGCTCATCCTCCTCGAAGGCTCAGAGTGGGGTGCCTAAATGTGTGTGGATGTAACCAAGATGTGAAAAAAGGAGAGATAGGTAGTATGTTTGAGGAAAGGAACCTGGATGTTTTGGCTCTGAGTGAAACGAAGCTCAAGGGTAAAGGGGAAGAGTGATTTGGAAATGTCTGGGGAGTGAAGTCAGGGGTTAGTGAGAGGACAAGAGCAAGGGAAGGAGTAGCAATACTCCTGAAACAGGAGTTGTGGGAGTATGTGATAGAATGTAAGAAAGTAAATTCTCGATTAATATGGGTAAAATTGAAAGTTGATGGAGAGAGGTGGGTGATTATTGGTGCATATGCACCTGGGCATGAGAAGAAAGATCATGAGAGGCAAGTGTTTTGGGAGCAGCTGAATGAGTGTGTTAGCGGTTTTGATGCACGAGACCGGGTTATAGTGATGGGTGATTTGAATGCAAAGGTGAGTAATGTGGCAGTTGAGGGAATAATTGGTATGCATGGGGTGTTCAGTGTTGTAAATGGAAATGGTGAAGAGCTTGTAGATTTATGTGCTGAAAAAGGACTGATGATTGGGAATACCTGGTTTAAAAAGCGAGATATACATAAGTATACTTATGTAAGTAGGAGAGATGGCCAGAGAGCGTTATTGGATTACGTGTTAATTGACAGGCGTGCGAAAGAGAGACTTTTGGATGTTAATGTGCTGAGAGGTGCAACTGGAGGGATGTCTGATCATTATCTTGTGGAGGCTAAGGTGAAGATTAGTATGGGTTTTCAGAAAAGAGGAGTGAATGTTGGGGTGAAGAAGGTGGTGAGAGTAAGTGAGCTTGGGAAGGAGACCTGTGTGGGGAAGTACCAGGAGAGACTGTGTACAGAATGGAAAAAGGTGAGAACAATGGAAGTAAGGGGAGTGGGGGAGGAATGGGATGTATTTAGGGAATCAGTGATGGATTGCGCAAAAGATGCTTGTGGCATGAGAAGAGTGGGAGGTGGGCTGTTTAGAAAGGGTAGTGAGTGGTGGGATGAAGAAGTAAGAGCATTAGTGAGGGAGAAGAGAGAGGCATTTGGACGATTTTTGCAGGGAAAAAATGCAATTGAGTGGGAGAAGTATAAAAGAAAGAGACAGGAGGTCAAGAGAAAGGTGCAAGAGGTGAAAAAAAGGGCAAATGAGAGTTGGGGTGAGAGACTATCAGTAAATTTTAGGGAGAATAAAAAGATGTTCTGGAAGGAGGTAAATAGGGTGCGTAAGACAAGGGAGCAAATGGGAACTTCAGTGAAGGGCGTAAATGGGGAGGTGATAACAAGTAGCGGTGATGTGAGAAGGAGATGGAATGAGTATTTTGAAGGTTTGTTGAATGTGTCTGATGACAGAGTGGCAGATATAGGGTGTTTTGGTCGAGGTGGTGTGCAAAGTGAGAGGGTTAGGGAAAATGATTTGGTAAACAGAGAAGAGGTAGTAAAAGCTTTGCGGAAGATGAAAGCCGGCAAGGCAGCAGGTTTGGATGGTACTGCAGTGGAATTTATTAAAAAAGGGGGTGACTGTATTGTTGACTGGTTGGTAAGGTTATTTAATGTATGTATGACTCATGGTGAGGTGCCTGAGGACTGGCGGAATGCGTGCATAGTGCCATTGTACAAAGGCAAAGGGGATAAGAGTGAGTGCTCAAATTACAGAGGTATAAGTTTGTTGAGTATTCCTGGTAAATTATATGGGAGGGTATTGATTGAGAGGGTGAAGGCATGTACAGAGCATCAGATTGGGGAAGAGCAGTGCAGTTTCAGAAGTGGCAGAGGATGTGTGGATCAGGTGTTTGCTTTGAAGAATGTATGTGAGAAATACTTAGAAAAGCAAATGGATTTGTATGTAGCATTTATGGATCTGGAGAAGGCATATGATAGAGTTGATAGAGATGCTCTGTGGAAGGTATTAAGAATATATGGTGTGGGAGGCAAGTTGTTAGAAGCAGTGAAAAGTTTTTATCGAGGATGTAAGGCATGTGTACGTGTAGGAAGAGAGGAAAGTGATTGGTTCTCAGTGAATGTAGGTTTGCGGCAGGGGTGTGTGATGTCTCCATGGTTGTTTAATTTGTTTATGGATGGGGTTGTTAGGGAGGTAAATGCAAGAGTTTTGGAAAGAGGGGCAAGTATGAAGTCTGTTGGGGATGAGAGAGCTTGGGAAGTGAGTCAGTTGTTGTTCGCTGATGATACAGCGCTGGTGGCTGATTCATGTGAGAAACTGCAGAAGCTGGTGACTGAGTTTGGTAAAGTGTGTGGAAGAAGAAAGTTAAGAGTAAATGTGAATAAGAGCAAGGTTATTAGGTACAGTAGGGGTGAGGGTCAAGTCAATTGGGAGGTGAGTTTGAATGGAGAAAAACTGGAGGAGGTGAAGTGTTTTAGATATCTGGGAGTGGATCTGTCAGCGGATGGAACCATGGAAGCGGAAGTGGATCATAGGGTGGGGGAGGGGGCGAAAATTTTGGGAGCCTTGAAAAATGTGTGGAAGTCGAGAACATTATCTCGGAAAGCAAAAATGGGTATGTTTGAAGGAATAGTGGTTCCAACAATGTTGTATGGTTGCGAGGCGTGGGCTATGGATAGAGATGTGCGCAGGAGGATGGATGTGCTGGAAATGAGATGTTTGAGGACAATGTGTGGTGTGAGGTGGTTTGATCGAGTAAGTAACGTAAGGGTAAGAGAGATGTGTGGAAATAAAAAGAGCGTGGTTGGGAGAGCAGAAGAGGGTGTTTTGAAGTGGTTTGGGCACATGGAGAGAATGAGTGAGGAAAGATTGACCAAGAGGATATATGTGTCGGAGGTGGAGGGAACGAGGAGAAGGGGGAGACCAAATTGGAGGTGGAAAGATGGAGTGAAAAAGATTTTGTGTGATCGGGGCCTGAACATGCAGGAGGGTGAAAGGAGGGCAAGGAATAGAGTGAATTGGAGCGATGTGGTATACAGGGGTTGACGTGCTGTCGGTGGATTGAATCAGGGCATGTGAAGCGTCTGGGGTAAACCATGGAAAGCTGTGTAGGTATGTATATTTGCGTGTGTGGACGTGTGTATGTACATGAGTATGGGGGGGGGGGGGTGGGGCCATTTCTTTCGTCTGTTTCCCTGCGCTACCTCGCAAACGCGGGAGACAGCGACAAAGTATAAAAAAAAAAAAAAAAAAAATATATATATATATATATATATATATATATATATATATATATA
>NC_092240.1:27597542-27627542 GCF_036320965.1 Panulirus ornatus
ATATATATATATATATATATATATATATATATATTGGGGAAGAGCAGTGTGGTTTCAGAAGTGGTAGAGGATGTGTGGATCAGGTGTTTGCTTTGAAGAATGTATGTGAGAAATACTTAGAAAAGCAAATGGATTTGTATGTAGCATTTATGGATCTGGAGAAGGCATATGATAGAGTTGATAGAGATGCTCTGTGGAAGGTATTAAGAATATATAGTGTGGGAGGAAAGTTGTTAGAAGCAGTGAAAAGTTTTCATCGAGGATGTAAGGCATGTGTACGTGTAGGAAGAGAGGAAAGTGATTGGTTCTCAGTGAATGTAGGTTTGCGGCAGGGGTGTGTGATGTCTCCATGGTTGTTTAATTTGTTTATGGATGGGGTTGTTAGGGAGGTAAATGCAAGAGTTTTGGAAAGAGGGGCAAGTATGAAGTCTGTTGGGGATGAGAGAGCTTGGGAAGTGAGTCAGTTGTTGTTCGCTGATGATACAGCGCTGGTGGCTGATTCATGTGAGAAACTGCAGAAGCTGGTGACTGAGTTTGGTAAAGTGTGTGGAAGAAGAAAGTTAAGAGTAAATGTGAATAAGAGCAAGGTTATTAGGTACAGTAAGGTTGAGGGTCAAGTCAATTGGGAGGTGAGTTTGAATGGAGAAAAACTGGAGGAAGTGAAGTGTTTTAGATATCTGGGAGTGGATCTGGCAGCGGATGGAACCATGGAAGCGGAAGTGGATCATAGGGTGGGGGAGGGGGCGAAAATTCTGGGGCCTTGAAGAATGTGTGGAAGTCGAGAACATTATCTCGGAAAGCAAAAATGGGTATGTTTGAAGGAATAGTGGTTCCAACAATGTTGTATGGTTGCGAGGCGTGGGCTATGGATAGAGTTGTGCGCAGGAGGATGGATGTGCTGGAAATGAGATGTTTGAGGACAATGTGTGGTGTGAGGTGGTTTGATCGAGTGAGTAACGTAAGGGTAAGAGAGATGTGTGGAAATAAAAAGAGCGTGGTTGAGAGAGCAGAAGAGGGTGTTTTGAAGTGGTTTGGGCACATGGAGAGGATGAGTGAGGAAAAATTGACCAAGAGGATATATGTGTCGGAGGTGGAGGGAGCAAGGAGAAGAGGGAGACCAAATTGGAGGTGGAAAGATGGAGTGAAAAAGATTTTGTGTGATCGGGGCCTGAACATGCAGGAGGGTGAAAGGAGGGCAAGGAATAGAGTGAATTGGAGCGATGTGGTATACCGGGGTTGACGTGCTGTCAGTGGATTGAATCAAGGCATGTGAAGCGTCTGGGGTAAACCATGGAAAGCTGTGTAGGTATGTATATTTGCGTGTGTGGACGTATGTATATACATGTGTATGGGGGGGGTTGGGCCATTTCTTTCGTCTGTTTCCTTGCGCTACCTCGGAAACGCGGGAGACAGCGACAAAGTATAAAAAAAAAAAAAATATATATATATATATATATATATATATATATATATATATATATATATATATATTTTTTTTTTTTTTTTATATATATATATATATATATATATATATATATATATATATATATATATATATATATATACATATGTATAGTCTAGCCTAAGCCAAGTACCTATTTTATCAACCAACCTCCAGAGGTGGATGAACTGCTGGGTTGACTGTGGACCGACTACAGCAACCAGGAATTCAACCTATGCGCTCGACCCCGGGCGGTCCGTGAATGCGTCACGGTCACGAACGGTATCCGACACACCACATCACCTCTGTGTGTTGTGATCTATAACCGAAGGTGAGGGAATTAGAAAATAGGTATAAACAAGGATGCGTTCACGTCCGTGCTGTAGGATGAAGGTTTGGGAGAATGAAGCACAGGATTGACCGATGCAAAAGTAATGATCACTGAAGAGAAAAGGCTCGCACAGACTGGCAGAACAGACATCTCGAAGACAATGACTCGGGACCACTCAGACTGATAGGAAGACACGCCAACCACAAGTAGGAGCTCAAGCTACAGAGGTAACGAATGGAAATAGGTCTTAGTGAACTCTCCGGACGAAGGGCAGGTTGATCCGAGCATCCATCTGGCCCTCTAGTGACGGTCGAGCAAGACATCAGCACCAAGAGTCGTGTGTACTAGGGTACCAGAGGGAAAGGTTGGAGCTTTCATTGTGACACTGTCTCGAACGCTGCTGGGGAAACGACGTTCACTCTACAGACGGGAACCAATGGAAGTTGGTGACCTCAAGAGTTACAGTCCAGATATGACGTACACTCATGTACTCCGAGTCTCTCAAGACGGAGGAAGTACATAGGTTTTATACATTTTCATGGGGAAATCTCGTCTACTGAGACCCGGTCAATGACCAAGTGTTTGACCCGACTCGACCCGACCCGGCCCGACCCGACTCCGCCGAGTAAGGCAGCGTTTCATAATCCTTAATGACCCTGATTCACTTTTCTCCTGTACTGGACTCGTGACTAACCTACTTCTGTCCCCATCGAACATGGCAACGTTCTCATCAAGCCTCATAATGGTGAGACGTAACAAGTAGTGTGCCACAGGGATCAGTCTTGGGACTTGATATTCTTCTTCATATATATCCATGATATTAATGATGGGCCGCCTCGTAAAATATCGAAGTACGCAGACGATTATGAGCTGCGAAGTCTACAGCAGGAAGGTGGCAAATGAATTTTGATATCGATGAATGCAAAGTTTTACACATCGGTAATGGAAACAAGAACACCAACCCCTCTATGCAGACTTCTGAGCTACGAAAAATAAATGAAGGAAAAAGATTTAAGACGTAATAATCTCTGGTGAACTAAAGCCAAGCAGGTAATGCACAGAAGCTGTAAAATAAAAAAAAAAAAAATGAAAAAAATCTAGACTTCAAAGGTCAGGTATTCGGAGGCAGGAAACTATCAATTATCACTTTTAAAATCTAAAGATTCGTCATTACATTCAGTATCATGTCCAGTTTTGGTCACCCGACTTAAAAAAGAAAAAGGCTCACAGCGGCGAACTACAGTCATGTTTTCCGGACTGAGAAACAAATTCTTTGATAGCTGGTTATAGGATTCAAACATATGTGCTTGAAATAATAAACTTGAGGGGGAACTGGATACTAAATCATCAAAGGTTCTGGTTAATCTTAATCTAGGCAGGAAGTTAGTGCTAGATATGTCTGATTTCTCTTATGATAAGATCAAGACTCGTGGGCAAACGTGATACCTCGAGAGAGGCAAAGCTGTTCTTCTTCAGCAGGACTGTCAACACACGGAACAAGTCGTCAATCAGAGTACCGCAAGAGTAACTTCACAGACAAGTTTCACGACAGACTTGACGAACACTTCACGTCACGACTGACGATGACTTACGCCTCCTCACTTGCATACAGAGGTTACGGCTCTTCCTCCTTGGAGTCATCTGTTCGTTTTTCTAACCTCACCATAAGAATTTCTTGGTTTCCAATGGCTTCCACTATCACAAATATCATTTGAAAGAACCCACTGGTCTGCTTGGGTTCCTTTGTAAGTCTCTCTCTCTCTCTCTCTCTCTCTCTCTCTCTCTCTCTCTCTCTCTCTCTCTCTCTCTCTCTCTCTGCGTTTCATATTATGTGCGTAAGGCAGTGTGAGTTGACCGATGCTGGCCACCACAACCTCTCTCTCTCTCTCTCTCTCTCTCTCTCTCTCTCTCTCTCTCTCTCTCACACACACACACACACACACACACACACACACACACACACACACACTAGCCTCTCACTTTCCACAAACTCTCACAATCTTTCACAACTTTTTCGTCCTCTTTCCAAAGTCGTATAGAATTCCTTAAAAACGTTTCACGTTATCTTCCAATGTTTCAGAAACTTTCAGAATTTTTAACCATTTATCACCAAACTTTTCCAGTCTTTCAGGACTTTTCATGATCTTCCCCAAGCTTGCTTTAAAAAATTCAGAGCCATCCAGTCTTCACACTCATTGGTGGCGTCTTAAAGTCATTCTAAAAAAAAAAAAGAAAGGAAAATCATTTCCAAATCTAACATATTCATTCATTACTTTCCTCAATTTTTCAAAGACTCTTCTCAGCCAAATCTCTCTTCCCTTTTCAATGCTCAATCTACATACCAATTAATTTTGAATACCGGAGGGAAGCGTCCATTGGCCAAAGACAAAGCCATCCAGCTCTTCCTTTTCAATCACTTCCTTTACAAAACAGGAACTTAATAAATGCACAAGGAAAATAAGGATCCTGCCACACCAAACACGTAAAAAGTGTTGGAACTTTATATTATACGCCATTCTGTCTCGTGTTGAACACCAACTGAAACACATATCATCATCCTCATGTTCAGCCTCAGGACCACATTCTCGGAGCTTCTACAGGTTCCAGGCGGCGCCACAGTTAAAATCCGGGAAGTGACGGATTCCTCTGGAGAGCTAAGTTCTCCGTCGCGATTTTACAATATTACTTTTCCTCCACGGACCATGACACAACCCTACCGACGGTGACTTTTCACATTAGGCAAAGTCCGATAACATGTGTATTCTGAAAGTCTGTTGAATGTGTTTGATGAAAGAGTGGCAGATATAGGGTTTTTGGTCGAGGTGGTGTGCAAAGTGAGAGGGTCAAGGAGAATGGTTTGGTTAAGAGAAAAGAGGTAGTGAAAGCATTTGCGGAAGAAGAAAGCCGGCAAGACGGCGGGTTTAGATGGTATTGCAGTAGAATTTATAAAAAGGAGGTGACTGTGTTGTTAATTGGTTGGTAAGGATATTCAATGTTTGTATGGATCATGGTGAAATGCCTGAAGATTAGCGGAATGCATACATAGTGCCATTGTACAAAGGCAAAGGGGAAAAGATGAGTATTCAAATTACAGAGGCATAAGTTTGTTGAGTATTCTTGGGAAATTATATGGGAGGGTATTGATTGAGAGGGTGAAGGTACGTACAGAGCATCAGATTGGAGAAGAGCAGTGTGGTTTCAGAAGTGGTAGAGGACGTGTGGATCAGGTGTTTGCTCTGAAGAATGCATGTGAGAAATACTTAGAAAAATAGAAAGGATTTATATGTAGCATTTATGGACCAGGAGAAGGCATATGATGCTTTGTGGAAGGTCTAAAGAATATATGGTGTGCAAGGTAAGTTGCTAGAATCAATGAAATGTTTTAACCAAGGATGTAAGCATGCGTAAGAGTAGGAAGAGAGGAAAGTGATTGGTTCCCAGTGAATGTCGGTTTGCGGCAGGGGTGCGTGATGTCTTCATGGTTGTTACATTTGTTTATGGATGGGGTGGTTAGGGAGGTGAATGCAAGAGTTTTAGAGAGAGGGGCGAGAGTTGGGGATGAGAGGGCCTGGGAGTGAGTCAGTTGTTGTTCGCCGATGATACAGTTCTGGTAGCTGATTCAAGTGATAAACTGCAGAAGTTGGTGACTGAGTTTGGAAAGGTGTGTGAAAGGAGAAAGTTAAGAATAAGTGTGAATAAGAACAAGGTTACTAGGTTCAGTAGGGTTGAGGGACAACTTAATTGGGATGTAAGTTTGAATGGAGAATAATTGGAGGAAGTTTTAGATATCTGGGAGTGGACTTAGCAACAAATAAAACCATGGAAGTGGAAGTGAGTCACAAGGTGGGGGATGGAGTGAAGGGGATTTTGAGCGATCGGGGCCTGAATATGCAGGAGGGTGAGAGGCCTGTAAGGAGTATAGTGAATTGGAACGATGTGGTATACCGGGGTCGACGTGCTGTAAATGGACTGAACCAGGGCATGTGAAACGTCTGAAGTAAACCAAGGAAAGATCTGTGGGGCATGGATATATATAAACATATATATATATATCTGTGTATGTGTATGTATATTTATATATGAGTGAATGGGCCATTCTTCGTCTGTTTCATGGCGCTGCTTCGCTGATCCGGAAAACAGCGATTATGTATAATATATATATATATATATATATATATATATATATATATATATATATATATATATATAACTTTCTTCATCATTTATTTTCAACTTGTAATTCCATGTGCCAACTGAGTTATGTGCTAAATTGTACTGTCATGCGTCATATACATGTGACATGAAACGGTCGCAATATTATGTTTTTTCCACATTGTTTATGATACCGTGCCTGACACTATGTGTTAACACTCATAAAACTTTCCATTTGTCTTTTTTGGCGACTGTACGTTAATGGCGTGGACTGGACACACATACCTGCATTTTAATCAAACTCATTTAACCATCTTTTTTTATGCCAGGTAGATTTACTATGACAGAAAAGAAAAGGAAGTTGTGTTATCTATATTTGTATATCCTGACTTCCTGCCACAGGAACCCCTTGTATCTTTATAGGCTTCCTGCAGCGCTCAGGAGGCCGACCACGTCCACTGAGAGGGACCATGCGTCATAATGTATTGTGATGTGTGTCCGTCGATGAGAGAGACAGAAGAGAGAGAGAGAGAGAGAGAGAGAGAGAGAGAGAGAGAGAGAGAGAGAGAGAGAGAGAGAGAGAGAGAGGGGAAGGCAACTGAGTATAAATGCCTGATTTCTTCGTCGAGGTACTTGCATCGCGGACATGAAGGGTCTGGGGTTATGCTAGGACGATGTTTGTAGTGGTGTAGTCATGAGTGATGTTCAGAACGTAGACGGGAAAGTGAGACTCGTGCTTGTCTAGGAAGTGTGGCTTCTGATGGGTTTATGTATGGCAGGGCGGAGTTTAAGACCGAGTTGGGAGAGCAGATGTTTAGTGCTTGTTGGGTTACTACAATATGTACGTGTTTTGTTAATGTTATGTTTACTTAGGGTAGGGGAGGGATCTGTGAGTAGAAGTCAGTGAAGTGTGAGGCAGGGGTAAGCTATTTACTTGTGGTTGGTGGTTGGTCATGGAGTGGTTTGGATGGTAGGGTGTAGTGCTGTCGCATAAAGCTGAGTGCCGAGCAAGTTGAGGTGGTAGTGTACTGGGAGGATCTTTGTTACATTGTGCGGGTGATCAATGTTTCTGGTTGCTAGGCAGCCGGTGACTGTTCTGGGTTTGGAATGGGCGGATGAATGGTTTACAGATGATGTTGGGGGATTCCTTTTCTCGTCCAGCTCTGGTGTCAGTTACTGTTCTGAGGGCGTTTAGTCGGGGCGTTGCTTTTGTGTGGGGAGTGAATGACAGATGTGTGTCGTATGTGATGCATAAGATGGTTGGTATTCTGTTCAGTGGCAGTATATATATATGTATATATATATATATATTATATATATATATATATATATATATATATATATATATATATATATATATATATATATGTATATATATATATATATATATATATATATATATATATATATATATATATATATATATAGAGAGAGAGAGAGAGAGAGAGGTGTTACCGGACTCCACCTGCAATAGTTTACACCGCTAGCGAGGGGTCACCTTGGTTATCGGTGTATCATCGTCAATGGACAAAAATTATCACCGTCTCATCGAGGAACTTCTCACTCTAAAGGAGTTTATAATGATCAATTCTGATTAAAAATATATCTATCTATACGCATACAAAATATAATCATAATCGTTATCATTTAACCCTGAATCCATCTGCTGGGTTTGGGCATCTCCGAGGATGCACCGCAGGCAGGAACAGGATAAAGTTGGCTCCTTTGGGGTAAGAAGGCCTTCGACGGAGCTGTTCTCTTTTCCAGCCGCCGACGATGACACATTTAAGGTAACTTTTCTCTCACTGTATTATCACAAAAGTTCTATAAACTCGTGTGACCTTGAAGTGGTCTTCATTAACGAAGTGCCTGCCCTCAGCAAGTACAAGTATAGCACCCTCCTCCTGTATGACGACCACTTCCGTCAACCCTCCTCCTGTATGACGACTACTTCCGTCAACCCTCCTCCTGTATGACGACTACTTCCGTCAACCCTCCTCCTGTATGGCAACCACTTCCGTCAACCCTCCTCCTGTATGACGACCACTTCCGTCAACCCTCCTCCTGTATGACGACCACTTCCGTCAACCCTCCTCCTGTATGACAACCACTTCCGTCAACCCTCCTCCTGCATGATGACCACTTCCGTCAACTCTCCTCCTGCATGACAACCACTTCCGTCAACAACAACTGTGAAGTTCCAGCGTCCCGCATGACACGAGAAGAATTTGGCTTCCCATTCGTGTTACGCACGTGAAACGAAGTTGGGGGGAAAAAAAAATCATGTGGGTTAAAGAGCAGGATTCGTAATCACATCCGGGATCTAAGTTGAACCTGAAGGGTATTCACACAAGGGCTGGTGGAGCAGCCAGGTCCCAGGTCCCCACACTGAAGAGTGACAACAACACAGCGTTTGATCTGGTGTACCTGATGCACGACGGAAGCCAGGCTGGACAACCTGGACCTAACGTTCAGGTGTACGAGAACCCACTCCTGCATAAGCTGGAATTACGGTCATGTCGAAATAACGTAACGATACGTTAAGGGAAAATCTACCACGTCTAACAAGACTACTGAAGAAAGAGATATTTCCCGTTTCCCATTTTCTATTCTATGCATCACGGGCTCTGCGTCAGTGATCCGGGAAATCACATAAACAAGTATAAATCTCAGAGATGTTACAGTCAGGCGATAATGGCTGGCTGCATTAAGTGTGTGAGTATTTTACGAAGAGGTTTTAAGGCACTGAGGCAGAAAGGGATGGCAGAGGTTACGAGTCATTTGACGGACCAGGACCTCTTGAGTCACTGAGGAAGTAGGAAGTCAGGGGTCAGTAAAGGGGAGGGGAGGGGAGGGGGGGGGGGAGGGTTCTGAGTCACTGAGGGAACAGATGGTCCTGCATCACTATAGGAACAGGTGGTCCTGCGTCACTATAGGAACAGGTGGTCCTGTGTCACTATAGGAACATATGGACCTGCGTCATTATAGGAACAGGTGGTCCTGCGTCACTATAGGAACAGGTGGACCTGCGTCATTATAGGAACAGGTGGTCCTCCGTCACTATAGGAACAGGTGGTCCTGCGTCATTATAGGAACAGGTGGACCTGCGCCACTATAGAAACAGGTGGTCCTGCGTCACTATAGGAACAGGTGGTCCTGCGTCACTATAGGAACATGTGGTTCTGCGTCACTATAGGAACAGGTGGTCCTTCGTCACTATAGGAACAGGTGGTCCTGCGTCACTATAGGAACATGTGGTCCTGCGTCACTATAGGAACATGTGGTCCTGCGTCACTATAGGAACATGTGGTCCTGCGTCATTATAGGAACAGATGGTCCTACGTCAGTGAGGGATCAATAGCTACACAGCCCAGCACTACACTCTGATGAGGCTCTATAGACCAGACCAAAATAACTACCCCTTTGGTCAACAGCAGCAAGAACTGAGCCTGGCAGGATATACGTCACCTGCTACTGGGCGCTTGAGATAGCCAGCTTGCCATATCTCTGTGAGACACGTTGGACAGCTCTGAGGAGAGATATATCTACCTTGGTACAAGTGCTTGTCTGGATCATCTGACGGAGCGACAATTAAAACTGATGTTATTTTTGATTACGTGTTCAGTACGTTTTTTCTTTTTGTATTCTAGTAACAGAGTACGTATCACAGACGCTGTATACAGCGTTGAAGGTATGTATACGAACATCACGGTAGCATGGATATATATTTGCATAATACCTTTCCCTAGGTGAATATAATTTCCAAATGGGCTATCGAAGTGAGCGGTAAAGACAGTAATTTTGATAATAACCAGATAATATACATGCAATCACGTCCAGATGTAACGAGATTTTTAATATCATCAACCCAGAATATTACAAATACTGGATATGGGTAATAATAATAATGATGATGATGATGATGATGATGATGATGATGATGATGATGATGATGATGATGAAGATGATGACACCTACATTAATCTGTTTCTCCTCACGGAAGGGAGCTGCTAATGTGTTTGCAAACTTGCCCCTCTCCAAAGCCTGGAGCATCATGTGTATTTCGAGAAAGCTGGAGAGATACGTGAATGAATAGTGCTACGAACACATTTAGGAAACATTATTGCATCGGCAAAATAATATTTCAAATTAATCAAATTAACGAAACAAATTCTCGCCATCAATCAACACTGGATGTATCCGGGAGAGATAAAAGAAATGTTATAAACCCGATGAAATCCATCATTATCACTCGATACAGGAATTTCAATTTTTTACTCAGAGAAAAAAAAAAAGTATTCCGAGTTTAAAATCTCCAATAAAATTCTGTGTAAGTCATATTACTGAGGAACAAGGCACATATAAAGTTAGAACGGAGAGGAACGGAAAGAACTGTTTGCCAATAACAGTCGAACAACATCATAATAATGATGATAATGTAATGCAATATCATCATCGTAATGTAATGATGCATCATAATCTAAGATTATCATTATCATTATCACTATCATTCACACATGTAGTAGTAGTAACGTTATGATAATTATCATTACTATGGTTCATAATATTGCAAAATTCTTTCAAACGTGGCACCTTAGCATCTATATAAAGCTGGTACCAGACAACAGAGCGGTAGTGCCTGGTTCACAAACCATACCATACCATCTATACTGAGAATCACTGGGGACAGAGCATGATGATGCTCATAGACCAGACCCTACCATGAATACAGAGCATGATGATGCTCATAAACCAGACCCTACCATGAATACAGAGACTCAAACGAAAAAAAAAAACAGAAAAAAATTCCAGAGGGGAACACAGCGGATGTTCATACCAAGAAACAACACCGTGTCGCGGATACCGAGAATCCATCAAACGCCCTCATCATACAACACATAAAACACTGAGGGAAAAACACCATCTATCCATAACCCAGTGACAACAACATGTCCAGCCACAGTGGGGAAACAGTCCAGCCACGTGCACGTTGTGGGACACGTGCACGTGAGGCAGTCCTCCAAGGCCTGGCCATCTTCATCATCCACCACAGACGCCTTGATCCTCCGTCTTCAACACGGCAGAGAAGCTATCACACTGTCGGCTGGAGGATGAGACACACCCATGTAGAGGATTCTGCTACTGACGGAGAGGCTGAAGAAGGTTTGGCAAATGATGGCTGGAGAGGGATGATGGTAATGTGGCCACTGGGTAAGGTAATGAGGCCATCGAATAAGGTACTGTGGCCTAGATGAGGTATTGTGGCCACTGGATAAGGTACTGTGGCCATTGGATAAAGGTACTGTGGCCACTGGATAAGGTATTGTGGCCGCTGGATAAGGTATTGTGGCCGCTGGATAAGGTATTGAGGCCAGTGGATAAGAACTCAGTAACATCACAAAATACAGGGATGATCAGACACCAAGGCTCTTATCTTGTGTGGGTCATTTTCTCAAAGCTCTCATCTTTCACCTACCGACTATGAAGAGCAAAACCAGAGAGCAATAAAGCGGAGAAAGAATGGATAGTTGAAGGTGCAGATGATCACCCCTGCGTACACGCTTGTGGTAAAGAACACCACAGAATCCAACCGGTAGATTTATCGATCTAGTGATGGTGTGAACTGGAGAATACAACCATGAAAGAGTTTTATCTTATTTTGTGAACGCGAGGCACAGGCAATGCCCAAGATCTAAGACTCCCAGAATGTGGGGGAAAGAGATGATCTACAGATAAGAAGTGGATAAGAAACAACTGTCTGACTCTCTCTCTCTCTCTCTCTCTCTCTCTCTCTCTCTCTCTCTCTCTCTCTCTCTCTCTCTGTCTCTCTCTCTCTCTCTCTCCAGAAGAAACCTCCGAAAATATAAGACAGTGAAGCAGTGCCCATATAACTGTAAGGTCTTTCCCGGGTTCCTCAACATCGGACTAGGTTTCGTAATGATGACTGTGGCTTAGCACAGTCTGAGGGCCAGCAGGTGATGAATGGGCCCCACTTATCAGATACCAGACTCAGACCGGAGATGCCCCTCGCACCGGGAACTCTCCCGCTGTATCATGCAGGAAACTGGCGCCTTCATGATGGTGCTGGAGTTGGCTAGGGCCTTCACGACGGTGCTGCGGCCGCTAAGTGCCTTTATGATGGTACTAGGGGTTGGCTAGTGCCCTCATGATGGCGCTGGGGTTGGTTGGTGCGTTGATAATGGTGCTGGTACTGGTTAAGGCCGTCATGATGGTGCTGGGGTTGGTTGGTGCGTTGATAATGGTGCTGGTACTGGTTAAGGCCTTCATGATGGTGCTGGGGATGGCTGGCGCCGCAGACGGTTAGCGCCTTCACAGCGTTACTGGAGACAGCCGAAGTCTTCATAATGGCGCCAGTGTCAGCTGGGGCGATTCTGATGGTGCTAGGTGTAGACGACGGAGACTAATTCCTCTCTCTCTCTCTCTCTCTCTCTCTCTCTCTCTCTCTCTCTCTCTCTCTCTCTCTCTCTCTCTCTCTCAAGCCTTACCACCAATCCTTATCCGTTTCCCTGTTCCTCCCTTCCCTTCCTGCCAAGCCCATCTCCCTCTTTTCCTTCGCCTATTGCACGAGTAACCTCATCTCTGGCTACAACCCCCCCCCCCCCCCAAGCCCCTAGGGTGTGGCGGTGGTCGCTCGGGTTATTACACCCCCAAACCCATAAGTCTACACGAATCATTTATCCAAAGGCCTATACTAAAGTCTTATGAGATTCGATCCTTTGCTAAAGCTTTCCAATATTCTATCCTTTGCTGAAGTCTTATAAGAGTTTATTCTTCACAAAAGCCTGTGAGATTCTCATCTCAAGACTTAAGGCTACATCCAGATAATGACCCAGTATTCTGAGCATGGCTCATCCCTTGGTAACGAAGTCCCTCGCTGCTCTCAGCTCCTGGATCTTGCTGAGTCAACCCGTCATTTGTTACCAAGCTGACAATGATATACATCAGTGATAACTATAACCCACTAGTCTGTTACCCAAATTTCCACGAGGAACTTTTCACCAAGTGAAACTAGGGTTTCCGGGTACCATCTTGTAGTTAGATTTCTTCACCATCATACTAGCTGAAGCGTAATGCATAACTGAACTATAATAGTTAAAAAGTATTTTGATATATAAAAAAAAAAAGGCCAATAGTCGCGAGCGAATGAAATTGTACACCATACCTAAAGGATGCTGCAGTTACTGAGTCGCTTGTACATAAAGTAAGGGATCTCTGAATACAGTCTCAGGAGGAGGAGGAGGAGGAAGAGGAGGAAAAAGAAGAAAAAGAAGAAGAATAAGGAAGAAGAAGAAGAAGAAGAAGAAGAAGAAGAAGAAGAAGAAGAAGAAGAAGAAGAAGAAAGAAGAAGAAATAATAAGAAGAAATAAGATGAAGAAAGAAGAAGAAGAAGAAGAAGAAGAAGAAGAAGAAGAAGAAGAAGAAGAAACTTACCCAAAATATGTCTGTTTTTGGGAGACTTATTCCCCTAACATGTCTCGTGGATTTCTCCCAATGTGTCACATATGACCTAAATCTTAGAACACAAGATCTCTTCATTACTTCCAGTCACCTTAACCATCATCCTCCAGCAAGTCTCTGTATCGTGACCTGTGCTGTAAAATCTAATGGTGGAGCAAACAGAATGTTTCAAGGAAGGGTTGAGGTTCAACAGTACGGGTGATGCCTGTTGCGTGGAGAACCATGTGATGGGCTCATAAGGACGTTATAAACAGGTCATAACAGCCATGGCGAGGAGTAAGACTCCATGTTAACGGACCACTTATACTCTCCTGCCCGTTCCCTCGTACAGAAACCATCACAACCGCCTCATCATCAAAAACTACCAGAACCATTAGACCCACTTACCAAGAACTGAGACCATTAACGGAGCCATTAACTCATCCCTAACCACTAGAACCAGAGGGCTCATCCCTACAGGCCTCTTAGCCAAGCCATTTGAACCCCTTCTCTAAAGACCATTGTCAAAAACCATTAGGGTTTCCTATTGCATTATGACCCGACGTGCTCTCGAGGTCTCACTGACGGAGGAGATGGTTCAGGGAAGTTCTTAAAATGTCTTTTGTCAGGTCTCTCTCTCCCGGGTGCTACAGAGGCCATTGTCTTGCAAGGAGGACCATCCTCTTTCTTAATCCGCCGGTGCTTCACCTGAGGGCGTGTGTCAGGATCTTTGATCATGTTTACAGTTGTAAGAAACTTGGACCATCGTCTGGGGCCAGATTACCCTCGAGAGGCTGACGATCTTAAGTGATATACACTTATGTATACTTATCTATACTTATGTGCCCTATTGTAAAAGCTGTCTGTCTGTCTGTCCGTCTGTCTCTCTCTCTCTCTCTCTCTCTCTCTCTCTCTCTCTCTCTCTCTCTCTCTCTGTCTCTCTCTCTCTCTCTCTCTCCCTCTCTCTCTATCTATCTATCTATCTATCTATCCCTGCATGTACTATACAGGTGTTACCGGACTCCGCTCGCCTGTGGTTACACCGCGAGTGAAAACTCACCTTCGATGAGGCTGTATCATCGCCCGTTGCAGAGAGAGAGAGAGAGAGAGAGAGAGAGAGAGAGAGAGAGAGAGAGAGAGAGAGAGAGAGAGAGAGAGTACAGACTGGGAGAGAAGAACAACGTACTCCAAAGGTGACTATCATCTCTGCTACTGGAAGTAGCGTAGCCTTGGAGTTTGCACGAGCTCCTACAGAAGGATACCCGGAGTAAACCCAGGAACTCTGTGAGGAGAAGGTTCCTGGGGCAATGATAAGTAACACACACACACACACACACACACACACACACACACACACACACACACACACACACACACGAGCCACTGGGAAAGACTTCCTGCCTCTGTACATCCGTCAGCATCGGCGACACACGCAGAAGAACCCGCAGGGCGACAACACCCCCACCCGCGCCTGCTGCAGCAGCACTACAGACCGCCTTAGCTCTGGAGATAAGTCGAAATTCCCCGGGTGCAGGACCTGTGACGCGGCGTCGCTGGTGGGTGGAGGATATGAAGGAGTGGAGTCCCGTGCGGGCCGCCCCTTGTGGACCAGGGAGAAGACTTGTGGAGACAGGGCGCGGTAGTTTGTCTCCTCTGGTGCCACAGAAGAGGATAAATTCCTCCAACCAGACGAAGGTTTGAGGACATTATTGCCCCCCCCCCCCCCCCCCCCCCATCCCGGCACACACACAAACACACACACACGCAAACACCGAGCTTAGGCTGGTGTATGCATCCTTGCATGTATACGCACATAGGAGTATATATATATATATAAATATATATATATATATATATATATATATATATATATATATATATATATATATATATATATATATATATATATATATATTTTTTTTTTTTTTCTTTTTTTTTTTGTCGCTGTCTCCCGCGTTTGCGAGGTAGCGCAAGGAAACAGACGAAAGAATGACCCAACCCACCCACATACCCAGGTATATACATACACCTCCACACACGCAAATATACATACCTATACATCTCAACATATACATGTATATACAAACACAGACATATACATATATACACGTGTACATAATTCATACTGTCTGCCTTTATTCATTCCCATCGCCACCCCGCCAAACATGTAATAACATCCCCCTCCCCCCTCATGTGTGCGAGGTAGTGCTAGGAAAAGAAAACAAAGGCCACATTCGTTCACACTCAGTCTCTAGCTGTCATGTAATAATGCACCGAAACCACAGCTCCCTTTCCACATCCAGGCTCCACAGAACTTTCCATGGTTTACCCCAGACGCTTCACATGCCCTGATTCAATCCACTGACAGCACGTCGACCCCGGTATACCACATCGTTCCAATTCACTCTATTCCTTGCACGCCTTTCATCCTCCTGCATGTTCAGGCCCCGATCACTCAAAATCGTTTTCACTCCATCTTTCCACCTCCAATTTGGTCTCCCACTTCTCCTCGTTCCCTCCACCTCCGACACATATATCTTCTTGGTCAATCTTTCCTCACTCATTCTCTCCATGTGACCGAACCATTTCAAAACACCCTCTTCTGCTCTCTCAACCACACTCTTTTTATTACCACACATCTCTCTTACCCTTTCATTACTTACTCGATCAAACCACCTTACACCACATATCGTCCTCAAACATCTCATTTCTAGCACATCCACCCTCCTGCGCACAACTCTATCCATAGCTCACGCCTCGCAACCATACAACATTGTTGGAACCACTATTCCTTCAAACATACCCATTTTTGCTTTCCGAGATAATGTTCTCGACTTCCACACATTCTTCAAGGCTCCCAGAATTTTCGCCCCCTCCCCAACCCTATGATTCACTTCCAATTCCATGGTTCCATCCGCTGCCAAATCCACTCCCAGATATCTAAAACACTTCACTTCCTCCAGTTTTTCTCCATTCAAACTCACCTCCCAATTGACTTGACTCTCAACCCTACTGTACCTAATAACCTTGCTCTTATTCACATTTACTCTTAACTTTCTTCTCTCACACACTTTACCAAACTCAGTCACCAGCTTCTGTAGTTCTCACATGAATCAGCCACCAGCGCTGTATCATCAGCGAACAACAACTGACTCACTTCCCAAGCTCTCTCATCCCCAACAGACTTCATACTTGCCCCTCTTTCCAAAACTCTTGCATTCACCTCCCTAACAACCCCATCCATAAACAAATTAAACAACCATGGAGACATCACACACCCCTGCCGCAAACCTACATTCACTGAGAACCAATCACTTTCCTCTCTTCCTACACGTACACATGCCTTACATTCTCGATAAAAACTTTTCACTGCTTCTAATAACTTGCCTCCCACGCCATATATATATATATATATATATATATATATATATATATATATATATATATATATATATATATATATATATTCTTTTTCTTTTTTTCTTTTTTTTTGATTCGTCGCTGTCTCCCGCGTTTGCGAGGTAGCGCAAGGAAACAGACGAAAGAAATGGCCCAACCCACCCCCATACACATGTATATACATACGTCCACACACGCAAATATACATATCTACACAGCTTTCCATGGTTTACCCCAGACGCTTCACATGCCCTGATTCAATCCACTGACAGCACGTCAACCCCGGTATACCACACCGATCCAATTCATTCTATTCCTTGCCCTCCTTTCACCCTCCTGCATGTTCAGGCCCCGATCACACAAAATCTTTTTCACTCCATCTTTCCACCTCCAATTTGGTCTCCCACTTCTCCTCGTTCCCTCCACCTCCGACGCATATATCCTCTTGGTCATTCTTTACTCACTCATTCTCTACATGTGCCCAAACCATTTCAAAACACCCTCTTCTGCTCTCTCAACCACCCTCTTTTTATCTGCACACATCTCTCTTACCCTTACGTTACTTATTCGATCAAACCACCTCACACCACACATTGTCCTCAAACATCTCATCTCCAGCACATCCATCCTCCTGCGCACAACTCTATCCATAGCCCACGCTATATATGTGTCGGAGGTGGAGGGAACGAGGAGAAGAGGGAGACCAAATTGGAGGTGGAAGGATGGAGTGAAAAAGATTTTGTGTGATCGGGGCCTGAACATGCAGGAGGGTGAAAGGAGGGCAAGGAATAGAGTGAATTGGAGCGATGTGGTATACCGGGGTTGACGTGCTGTCAGTGGATTGAGTCAGGGCATGTGAAGCGTCTGGGGTAAACCATGGAAAGCTGTGTAGGTATGTATATTTGCGTGTGTGGACGTATGTATATACATGTGTATGGGGGTGGGTTGGGCCATTTCTTTCGTCTGTTTCCTTGCGCTACCTCGCAAACGCGGGAGACAGCGACAAAGCAAAAAAAAAAAAATATATATATATATATATATATATATATATATATATATATATATATATATATATACACTGAGCTTTAAGAGGGAATATCCTCACTTTGCCCACTTCTCTGTTCCTTCTTTTCGAAAAGGGGAGGATTTCCAGCCCTCCGCTCCCTCCCCTTGCACTCGCCTTCTACTACACGCAGGGAGTAGGTGGGAAGTATTCTTTCTCCCCTATCCCCAGGGATATATATTATATATCTATTTTGCTTTGTCGCTGTCTCCCGCGTTTGCGAGGTAGCGCAAGGAAACAGACGAAAGAAATGGCCCAACCCACCCCCATACACAATGTATATACATACACGTCCACACACGCAAATACACATACCTATACATCTCAATGTACACATATATATACACACAGAGACACGTACATATATACCCATGCACACAATTCACACTGTCTGCCTTTATTCATTCCCATCGCCACCTCGCCACACATGGAATACCATCCCCCATCCCCCTCATGTGTGCGAGGTAGCACTAGGAAAAGACAACAAAGGCCCCATTCGTTCACACTCAGTCTCTAGCTGTCATGCAATAATGCCCGAAACCACAGCTCCCTTTCCACATCCAGGCCCCCCACAACTTTACATGGTTTACCCCAGACGCTTCACATGCCCTGATTCAATCCACTGACAGCACGCCAACCCCGGTATACCGCATCGATCCAATTCACTCTATTCCTTGCCTTCCTTTCACCCTCCTGCATGTTCAGGCCCCGATCTCTCAAAATCTTTTTCACTCCATCTTTCCACCTCCAAATTTGGTCTCCCACTTCTCCTGTTCCCTCCACCTCCGACACATATATCCTCTTGGTCAATCTTTCCTCACTCATTCTCTCCATGTGCCCAAACCATTTCAAAACACCCTCTTCTGCTCTCTCAACCACCCTCTTTTTACTTCCACACATCTCTCTTACCCTTACATTACTTACTCGATCAAACCACCTCACACCACACATTGTCCTCAAACATCTCATTTCCAGCACATCCACCCTCCTGCGCACAACTCCATCCATAGCCCACGCCTCGCAACCATACAACATTGTTGGAACCACTATTCCTTCAAACATACCCATTTTTGCTTTCCGAGATAATGTTCTCGACTTCCACACATTCTTCAAGGCTCCCAGCATTTTCGCCCCCTCCCCCACCCTATGATTTACTTCCGCTTCCATGGTTCCATCCGCTGCCAGATCCACTCCCAGATATCTAAAACACTTTACTTCCACCAGTTTTTCTCCATTCAAACTTACCTCCCAATTGACTTGACCCTCAACCCTACTGTACCTAATAACCTTGCTCTTATTCACATTTACTCTTAACTTTCTTCTTTCACACACTTTACCAAACTCAGTCACCAGCTTCTGCAGTTTCTCACATGAAATGTATATATATATATATATATATATATATATATATATATATATATATATATATATATATATATATTTTTTTTTTTTTTTTTTATACTTTGTCGCTGTCTCCCGCGTTTGCGAGGTAGCGCAAGGAAACAGACGAAAGAAATGGCCCAACCCCCCCCCATACACATGTACATACACACGTCCACACACGCAAATATACATACCTACACAGCTTTCCATGGTTTACCCCAGACGCTTCACATGCCTTGATTCAATCCACTGACAGCACGTCAACCCCTGTATACCACATCGCTCCAATTCACTCTATTCCTTGCCCTCCTTTCACCCTCCTGCATGTTCAGGCCCCGATCACACAAAATCTTTTTCACTCCATCTTTCCACCTCCAATTTGGTCTCCCTCTTCTCCTCGTTCCCTCCACCTCCGACACATATATCCTCTTGGTCAATCTTTCCTCACTCATTCTCTCCATGTGCCCAAACCATTTCAAAACACCCTCTTCTGCTCTCTCAACCACGCTCTTTTTATTTCCACACATCTCTCTTACCCTTACGTTACTCACTCGATCAAACCACCTCACACCACACATTGTCCTCAAACATCTCATTTCCAGCACATCCATCCTCCTGCGCACAACTCTATCCATAGCCCACGCCTCGCAACCATACAACATTGTTGGAACCACTATTCCTTCAAACATACCCATTTTTGCTTTCCGAGATAATGTTCTCGACTTCCACTCATTTTTCAAGGCTCCCAAAATTTTCGCCCCCTCCCCCACCCTATGATCCACTTCCGCTTCCATGGTTCCATCCGCTGACAGATCCACTCCCAGATATCTAAAACACTTCACTTCCTCCAGTTTTTCTCCATTCAAACTCACCTCCCAATTGACTTGACCCTCAACCCTACTGTACCTAATAACCTTGCTCTTATTCACATTTACTCTTAACTTTCTTCTTCCACACACTTTACCAAACTCAGTCACCAGCTTCTGCAGTTTCTCACATGAATCAGCCACCAGCGCTGTATCATCAGCGAACAACAACTGACTCACTTCCCAAGCTCTCTCATCCCCAACAGACTTCATACTTGCCCCTCTTTCCAGGACTCTTGCATTTACCTCCCTAACAACCCCATCCATAAACAAATTAAACAACCATGGAGACATCACACACCCCTGCCGCAAACCTACATTCACTGAGAACCAATCACTTTCCTCTCTTCCTACACGTACACATGCCTTACATCCTCGATAAAAACTTTTCACTGCTTCTAACAACTTGCCTCCCACACCATATATTCTTAATACCTTCCACAGAGCATCTCTATCAACTCTATCATATGCCTTCTCCAGATCCATAAATATATATATATATATATATATATATATATATATATATATATAATATACAAGGTTAAGAGACAGGGCAACTCAAGTGTAAGACTCCCTCCCCGTAACACACCAACAATAAACAAACACAAAGCAAGGAACTCCATGGAAAAGAAGCCCAGGAGTGATCATATAGTGCCAGAGTCGTAGATGACTGGAATCAACTCAGTGATGGAACTGTGAGAAACGACAGAATAAAGAAGTTAATATAGCTGGACGTTGATAAAGTTCAGAAAATGGGACCCACAAATCAACAACACTTTCCCTTTACTGTACAAATGAATAATTACAGGAAACTGTAGCATAGAAGTTTTGGTTGCGTTTGGGTAAAAAGTCGTCATTATTTGACTGGGGGAATAATAATACAGGTTTTTCTTAACACTCAAAGCTCAACGTTTATCACAAACGTAAACACAACTATTTCCTGCGTGCACTGACCCAAGGCAGGCAAAGCACTTAGTACATCACCAGTTATTCTGAAGTGGGGATCAATATATACATACATAACTCCATGTATACCGTCGAATACAGAGCGCCTGTATGTATTATTCCATGTATAACATCCGTTATCTTGCACTGGGGACCATGATAAGTATTATGGCCTTTATATAATATACCATTTTGTACTGAGGTCCAAGATATGGAGTGCTCTATGCATACCATCAATTACTTTATGTTGAGGGTATCACTACAGTAAACTGTTTGAACGTGTATTGCTCGGAAAATCTTCAGCGGACCACATCAACGTCCAGCGTGCTTGAAATGGCTAGATCATCTCCATTATAATGTCTTTGCTCTTCTCCTGTACAAGAGATGTCAAGAGGCTGGTTTAGGGACGAGGGATGATGCTAAAGAGTTGGTCAGGATGCATTTACAAAAGTGTTCCATTCTTTGGTCTATGTTCATCTACAAGAGTGTTCCATTCCTTGGTCTGTGTGCTTACACAGGAGTGTTCCATCCGTAGGTTTGAGTGTGCATGCAGGAGCGTCCCATTCTCTTGTTAAAACACACACAATTCTCTCCTCTGTCACAGCCTCCGACCCACCACCCAAGCCCATCACTCCCCATACTGTGTACCCAAGAGCTTGTAGCGGTGATCCACAAGCCTCCTGTCACTGTGGCAGAGAAGGAGAGAGAGACCTCACCATCCGTCCTGACCCCCTCCGTCTTGCCCCTCCCGAGCCAGAGGGTTCCACGTGTTACTACCGCCACTTTACACGAACATAAAGCCACAGTAAAGAACGTTTCAATACGCGACTCTGATGTGAGAGTAACACTCCCACCATTTACTGCTGAGATTTTATATGCCCATTTCCCGCCAGGTATCAAATTTACCCCAGCGGTTCCATGGGTTTCATGGCAGCTGTGAATATATCCATAAAGGATTTTGTCTTGAAAGCAGATTCCTGTCGCTGTTACTTACACGTGAGGGATATATATATATATATATATATATATATATATATATATATATATATATATATATATATATATATATCCCTGGGGATAGGGGATTAAGAATACTTCCCACGTATTCCCTGCGTGTCGTAGAAGGCGACAAAAAGGGAAGGGAGCGGGGGGCTGGAAATCCTCCCCTCTCGTTTTTTTTTTTTTTTTTTCCAAAAGAAGGAACAGAGAAGGGGGCCAGGTGAGGGTATTCCCTCAAAGGCCCAGTCCTCTGTTCTTAACGCTACCTCGCTATCGCGGGAAATGGCGAATAGTATAAATATATATATATATATATATATATATATATATATATATATATATATATATATATATATATAGATCTTATGTCGCCTTGATAACAAACACATTTTTGCTTCAAGATGAGAGAAAAATCGAACAGATATTGATAATGTCTTTAATAAGCTGATCTATGGATGCTTAATCATTCGAGTGATTCGGTATATCACCATGAAGACACAGTGTCCAGTTATCACACCCTTGGCCAGACCTGCTGTCAAGGATGATAACGCCTCCCATAAGAGAGATACTGACCTATCAAAATCAGGACTTGCACCCCTATGTTCCTCCAGCTGTATGACTCGCTCTCCCCCCTGTGTCTTCCTCGCCCATTCCTCTACTCGTATTACTCTTATTTCCGTCATTTCTCACACATCAGGTCTTATCGTCTCACTTGACATATTCCTCCTACATACATCTCTTATTCCTTCACTTCCCTAAATATCGGAAGTGAGTGATGTCATCACCCCGGGGTGTGCCCCCAGAGACTAGAAATTTATTTCCAAACGCGTTGAAAAACTTTTTGAATATAAACGAAGGAGCATTAATGAATTATCATAACGATGACCACGTTGAAATGTGGCACTAAATTCGAGAGCAATTTCATCATTCTTCTTACTCTTCCTCAGTTCACAAGGCGAGTTTCCATATAACGTTTTTACCTTTACAGCAAAAGATCAAAAAGCTTGATTTCCATGACAAGAATATAAAACAGCTGATTTCACAAGTTCTGTAAGTTGAGCCTCATGTTGATCCTACGGTGAGGTACGGTACAGTGACGACCCAGTGTGACAGTAAGCCTCAGAGATCCAGTTCTTGATCAGTAAGAACACGACCTTGTATAGGCTTCACGCATCTCCTGTTCTCAGTCGAAACCCATTTTCAATCGCACTATTTTGAACAAGAAAAAAAAATCGGCATATATATATATATATATATATATATATATATATATATATATATATATATATATATATATATATATATATATATATATATCATCATCATCATTATCATTATCATCATCATCATTATTATAATACTTAATCGCAGTTTCCCGCGTCAGCGAAGTAGCGCAAGGAGACAGAAGAATGGCCCAACTCCCACATACACACACACATATATATGAAGTGTATTAGACATCTGGGAGTGGATTTGGAAGCGGATGGAACCATGGAAGCGGAAGTGAATCAGAGGGTTGGGGAAGGGGTGAAAATCCTGGGAGCCTTGAAGAATGTGTGGAAGTCGAGAACATTATCTCGGAAGGCAAAAATGGGTATGTTTGGAGGAATAGTGGTTCCGACAATATTATATTGTTGCAAAGCGTGGGTTGTAGATATAGTTGTGTGGAGGAGGGTGGATCTGTTGGAAATGAGATTTTTCAGGACAATATGTGGTGTGAGGTGGTTTGATCGAGCAAGTAATGAAAGGGTAAGAGAGATGTGTGGTAATAAAAAGAGTGTGGTTGAGAGAGCAGAAGAGGGTGTTGTGAAATGGTTTGGTCACATGGAGAGAATGAGTGAGGAAAGATTGACAAAGGGGATATATGTGTCAGAGGTGGAGGGAATGAGGAGAAGTGGGAGACCCAATTGGAGGTGGAAAGATGGAGTGAAAAAGATTTTAAGCGATCGGGGCCTGAACATGCAATAGGGTGAAAGGCGTGCAAGGAATAGAGTGAACTGGAACGATGTGGTATATCGGGGTCGCCGTGCTGTCAATGGATTGAACCAGGGCATGTGAAGCGTCTGGGGTAAACCATGGAAAGTTATTTTGGGCCTGGATGTGGAAAGGGAGCTGTGGTTTCGGTGCATTATACATGACAGCTAGAGACTGAGCGTGAATGAATGCGGCCTTTGTTGTCTTTTCCTAGCGCTACCTCGCGCCATGCGGGGGAAGGGAGTTGTCATTTCATGTGTAGCGGGGTGGCGACGGGAATGAATAAAGGAAGCAAGTATGTATATGTGCGTGTGTGGACATGTATGTATGGACATGTGTATGTGGGTGGGTTGGGCCATTCTTTCGTCTGTTTCTTTGCGCTACCTCGCTAACGCTGAGACAGCGACAAAGTATGATATATATATATATATATATATATATATATATATATATATATATATATATATATACATATATATATATATATATATATATACATATATATATATATATATATATATATATATATATATATATATATATATATATATAAATATATATATATATATATATATATATATATATATATATATATATATATATATATATATATATATAAACGCCCATACACGCAAATATACATACATATACATTTCAGCATATACATCCATACACATACACAGACATATACATATAAACACAAGTACATATTCATACTTGCTGCCTACATCCATTTCCGTCGCCACCTCGCCACACAGGAAACAGCATCTTCCCCCCATTCACGAGGGAGCCCCAGGAAAAGACAAAAAGGCCACATTCGTTCACACTCATTTTCTAGCTTTCATGTGTAATGAACCGAAACCACAGCTCCCTTTCCACATCCAGGCCCCACAAAACTTCCCATGGTTTACCCCAGACGCTTCACATGCCCTGGTTCAATCCATTGACAGCACGTCCACCTCGGTATACCACATCGTTCCAATTCACTCTATTCCTTGCACGCCTTTCACCCTCCTGTATGTTCAGGCCTCGATCGACCAAAATCTTTTTCACTTCATCCCTCCACCTCCAATTTGGTCTCCCGCTTATCGTTCATCTCTCCACCTCTGACAAATATATCCTCTTTGTCAATCTTGCCTCACTCATTCTCTCCATGTGTCCAACCCATTTCCATACACCTTCTTCTCCTCTCTCTTTTCATTACCACACATCTCTCTTACCCTTTCATTACTTACTCGATCAAACCACCTCACACCACATATTGTCCTCAAACATTTCATTCCCGACACATCAACCCTCCTCCGCACAACTCTATCTATAGCCCATGCCTCGCAACCATATAACATTGTTGGAACCACTATTCCTTCAAACATATCTATTTTTCTCTCCGATCTAACGTTCTCGCCTTCCACACCTTCTTCAACGCTCCTAGAACCTTCGACCCCTCCCCCATTCTATAACTCACTTCCGCTTTCATGGTTCCATCCGCTGCTAAGTCCACTCACAGATATGTAAAACACTTCACTTCCTACAGTTTTTCTCCATTCAAACTTACCTCCCAATTAACTTGCACCTCAGCCCTACAGAACCTAATAATCTTGCTCTTATTCACATTTACTCTCAACATTCTCCTTTCACACACTTTACCAAACTCAGTCACCAATCTCTTCAGTTTCTCACCCGAATCAGAAACCAGCGCTGTATCATCAGCGAACAACAACTGACTCACTTCCCAAGCCCTCTCATCCACAACAGACTGCATGCTTGCCCCTCTCTCCAAAACTATTGCATTCATTTCCCTAACCACCCAATCCATAAAGAAATTAAACAACCATGGAGACATTACGTATCCCTGCCGCAAACAGACATTCAATGGGAACAATCATTTTCCTCCCTTCCTACTCGGGCACATGCCTTGTATCCTTGATAAAAACTTTTCACTGCTTCTAGCATCTTACCTCTCACACCATATACTCTTAAACCTTCCCTAAAGCATCTCTATCAACCCTATCATATGCCGTCTCCAGATCCGTAAATGCTACATACAAATCCATCTGTTTTTCTAAGTATTTCTCACATACATTTTTCAAAGCAAACACCTGATCCATACATCCTCTTCCCCAATCTGATGCTCTATACATGCCTCTCAATCAATACCCTCCCATATAATTTCCCAGGAATACTCAACAAACTTATAACTCTGTAATTTATACACTCACCTTTGTCCCATTTGCCTATGTACAATGACACTATGCATGCATTCTGCCAATCCTCAGGCACTTCACCATGATCCATACATACAATGAATATCCTTACCAACCAGCAACAACACAGTCACCCCCTTTTTTAATAAATTCCACTGCAATACCATCCAAAACCGCCTCCTTGCCGGCTTTCATCTTCTGCAAAGCTTTCACTGCCTCTTCTCTGTTTACCAAATCATTCTCCCTGACCCCTCTCACTTCGCACACCATCCCGACCAAAACACCCTATATCTGCCACTCTATCATCAAACACATTCAACAAACCTTCAAAATATTCACTACATCTCCTTCTCACTTCATAACTACTTGTTATTACCTCCCCATTGACTCCCTCAACGATGTTCCCATTTGTTCTCTTGTCTTACGCACGTTATTTACCTACTTCAATAACATCTTTTTATTCTCAATAGAATTTAATGATACTCTCACCCCAACTCTCATTTGCCCTCTTTTTCACCTCTTGCACCTTTCTCTTGACCTCCTGCCTCTTTATCTTATACATCTCCCATTCATTTGCACTACTTCCTTGCAAAAATTGTCCAAACGCCTCTCTGTTCTCTTTCACTAATAACCTTCTTCATCCCACCACTCACTACCCTTTTTAATCTGCCCATCTCCCACCTTTCTCATGCCACAAGCATCTTTTGCTTCTCTAAATACATCCCATTCCTCCCCTACTCCCTTCACGTCATTTGCTCTCACCTTTTGCCATTCTGCACTCAATCTCTCCTGGTACTTCCTCACACAAGTCTCCTTTCCAAGTTCACTTATTCTCACCACTCTCTTCACCCCAACATTCTCTCTTTTCTGAAAACCTCTACAAATCTTCACCTATGCCTCCACAAAATAATGGTCAGACATCCCTCCAGCTGCCCCACTCAGAAAATTTACATCCAAAAGTCTCTCTTTTACACGCCAATCAATTAACACGTAATCCAATAACGCCCTTCGACCAAATCTCCTACTCATACATGTACATTTATGTATATCCCTCTTTTTAAACCAGGTATTCCCAGTCACCAGTCCTTTTTCAGCACACAAATCCAAAAGCTCTTCCCCATTTTCATTTACAGCACCGAACACCCCATGTACATCAATTATACCCTCAACTGCCACATTACTCACCCTCGCATTCAAATCACCCATCACTATAACCCGGTCTTGTTCATCAAAGCTGCTCACACACTCACTCAGCTGCCCCCAAAACACTTGCCTCTCATGATCTTTCTTCTCATGACCAGGTGCATAGGCACCAATAATCACCCATCTCTCTCCATCCACTTTCAGTTTTACCCATATCAATCTGAAAATTTACTTTCTTACACTCTATCACATACTCCCACAACTCCTGCTTCAGGAGTAGTGCTACTCTTACCTTTGCTCTTGTTTCTTCGCTAACCCCTGACTTTACTCCCAAGACATTCCCAAACCACTCTTCCCCTTTACCCTTGAGCTTCGTTTCACTCAGAGCCAAAACATCCAGGTTTCTTTCCTTAAACATACTACCTATCTCTCCTTTCTTCTCATATTCGTTACATCCACACACATTCAGACACCCCAATCTGAACCCTCGAGGAGGATGAGCACTCCCCGCTTGGCTCCTTCTTCTGTTTCCCCTTTTGGAAATTTAAAGATGTGTGAGAAATATTTAGAGAAACAGAAGGGTTGGTACATGGCATTTATAGATCTGGAGAAATCATATGATTGGGGAGATAGAGATGCCTTGTAGAAGATCTTACGGATATATGGAAGTTTTTATCATTGGTGTCAGGTATGTGTGCGAGTGGAAGGAGAGAAGAGCGACTGGTTCCGAGTGGAGTTTAGTCTGCAAAGGGTTGTGTGATGTGAACATGGCTGTTTGATTTGTTTATTGATGGGATGGTGAGGGAGGTACATACACGCAAGAGTCTTGAAGAGGGAAGGGGGGGGGGGACATGCAGTCTGTAAGGGGTGAAAAGGCCTTGGAGATAAGTCAGTTGTTTGCTTATGATACAGCACTGGTGGCTGGTTCGTATTTGAATCTGCAGAAGTTGGTGACTGAGCTTGGAGGAGTATGTGAAATGATGAGGTTAAGAGTAAATTCAAACGAAAGCAAGGTTGTTAGGCATAGCAAGATAGAGGAACATGTTAGCTGGGTTGTGAGTTTAACTGAAGAAAAAATGGAGGAAGTAATCTGTTTTAGATACTTGGGAGTGGACATGGCGGCTAACTGAACCATGGAAGCGAAAGTGAGTCATAAACATTTGAGGGGGCAAATGTTCTGGGAGCACTGAACAATGTGGTTGGTATTACAGGGTCGGAAACATGTTTAAGTTTAGCATCCACAGGAAACCCACCAATGTTTGTTCTTATATTCATTATTACTCAGCTCAACATGACAAGAGTTAAACACTCATCATTCCAGTCAATGTTTCTTAGAGCATTATGTATATGCAGACCAGAATTTATTGATGAAGAGCTTGAGAAGATACATTCTATTGGATCAAAGTTAAAGAATCCTAGATCTTTCATTAATTAATCTCTGAAGTTGGCAAAGAAATCATTCTATAGAGTTAACCACAAACCTCTCCTTGATATCATGAATGTTTTAATTCTCCCATTTAGTAATAATTGTACCTTAGTTCCAACAAACTTAAATCTTTTAATGTGAATGTAGCCTTCAGTAATAAAAATACTATTAATAGTGTCTTGATCAAAACCTCGCCAAAAATTATGCGGGTTGTGTTTATAGAATACCTTGTAAAAACAGTAATATGTTTTATGCTGGGCAGACTTGTAAGGATTTCTCAGTCAGACTTAAGCAACATGAATGGAGCATGAAAACAGGACAAGAATCGAATGCTTTGTCTAATCATGTCAAGATATATGACCATTGTAGTAACTGGAGTAGTGCTTATTCAGTGATAACCTGGAACTCCTTGATTATGAGAAATATCAATGAATCTTCTATTGTTAAATAATAGAAAACAAAAATGTCCAACACGAATATTTGTGAAGGTCTATACAAACTGGATAGCTTTGTCATAAGCAAAATCCAAGCCTTGACACAGGCTCCTTGCCTCAACATGGGCTCCCCCCAACCTTCAACATGGGTTACTCCTAACCTCAACACTATATACACGGTTTCCTTCAGAGCAAAATCCTGGATACCAAGGGCTAAAAGACTCCAGGTGTGGATGTGGCCGCACAACTGGCTCGCACTGCTCGACATACTCATTGTGGACATTGTGGATCCAACAGCAAAAGTGGCTGGTGTTTGACGTTTGACACACACGTCCTCCATCACAAAAGGTGATGCAGCAAAAGAATCCGTTCACGAAATGTAATTCAACGGCAGAAAACTTGTAATCAAACATAAAAGAATAATCTGCTTACAGACTCTGATGCAACAGAACCCCCCTTGATTAGGGAGAAGGTGCGTGTGCGATAACAAGTTTCCAGCGCGCCTATCAACAGGCACGTCACACCGTTGCTCAGACACCGTGGGCGGGAGTACAACCAAAGTATGCTGCATAATAATGTCTTCAGTAAAGTTGGCTCCCTCTACGTAGCACCTAAGTGTCTGACTATTCAAAACCCGCCACCGGTGAAAAAGCATGAAAAGTTCCACACACACAGGCCACGGCCCATCATTAACGAGACAGACGATCACAACAGTGATGCAGGAACTCTCTGCCCACGCCAGTGTGTCCGACCCGCCACCTTTCATCCTATAATGTGATGAA
>NC_092240.1:27632542-27812542 GCF_036320965.1 Panulirus ornatus
CTGATACATGTGAGGCAGTTCATGAAATTCGACCCAAGTAAATGCAAAGTCATGAGGATGGATGAGGGGTAGAAGACCTTAGACGAAGACTATCAGACACACAAGAGAACTGTAGATCATGATGTTTGTCACGTCTACAAGTGAGAAGAAAAATGACACACACGTGCACCCAGGGAAGAACATGCCCTTCCCTCTGTCTATTGTGAATCTCAGACGGCAAAAAAAAAAGAGACCGAGGGTAGACGGAGGAAACGTAACTGGTAAAGTGAGTACAAGAGACGGGGGTAATGCGAGGCAGGGTTGTAGTGTTGTTGCTCTGCTGGTGTTGGGCTTCTCACAACACGAACGTGAGGCAGCGAGCAGATGTGGAAGTTTTGGATGTATGTACACTGCTTAGTAAACAATGCTCGGAAGATAATGATAGGAATAATCATATCAATGATAATTATATGATAACGATAACTGTAAAGACAATAATAATGAAAACCTGAAATATCATCAATTTCATCACTGATATCATTCTTATCTTTTTGTCTTCATAATGCTAATAATAATAATGATAACAGAAACAGTAATAGTAGTAGTAGTAATAGTAGTAGTAGTAGTAGTAGTAGTAGTAGTAGTAGTAGTAGTAGTAGTAGTAGTAGTAGTGGTAGTAGTAGTAATAATGATAATAATAATAATAATAATAATAATAATAATAATAATAATAATAATAATAATAATAATCAAAAAAGGGGGTGACTGTATTGTTGACTGGTTGGTAAGGTTATTTAATGTATGTATGACTCATGGTGAGGTGCCTGAGGATTGGCGGAATGCGTGCATAGTGCCATTGTACAAAGGCAAAGGGGATAAGAGTGAGTGCTCAAATTACAGAGGTATAAGTTTGTTGAGTATTCCTGGTAAATTATAAGGGAGGGTATTGATCGAGAGGGTGAAGGCATGTACAGAGCATCAGATTGGGGAAGAGCAGTGTGGTTTCAGAAGTGGTAGAGGATGTGTGGATCAGGTGTTTGCTTTGAAGAATGTATGTGAGAAATACTTAGAAAAGCAAATGGATTTGTATGTAGCATTTATGGATCTGGAGAAGGCATATGATAGAGTTGATAGAGATGCTCTGTGGAAGGTATTAAGAATATATGGTGTGGGAGGCAAGTTGTTAGAAGCAGTGAAAAGTTTTTATCGAGGATGTAAGGCATGTGTACGTGTAGGAAGAGAGGAAAGTGATTGGTTCTCAGTGAATGTAGGTTTGCGGCAGGGGTGTGTGATGTCTCCATGGTTGTTTAATTTGTTTATGGATGGGGTTGTTAGGGAGGTGAATGCAAGAGTTTTGGAAAGAGGGGCAAGTATGAAGTCTGTTGGGGATGAGAGAGCTTGGGAAGTGAGTCAGTTGTTGTTCGCTGATGATACAGCGCTGGTGGCTGATTCATGTGAGAAACTGCAGAAGCTGGTGACTGAGTTTGGTAAAGTGTGTGAAAGAAGAAAGTTAAGAGTAAATGTGAATAAGAGCAAGGTTATTAGGTACAGTAGGGTTGAGGGTCAAGTCAATTGGGAGGTGAGTTTGAATGGAGAAAAACTGGAGGAAGTGAAGTGTTTTAGATATCTGGGAGTGGATCTGGCAGCGGATGGAACCATGGAAGCGGAAGTGGATCATAGGGTGGGGGAGGGGGCGAAAATTCTGGGAGCCATGAAGAATGTGTGGAAGTCGAGAACATTATCTCGGAAAGCAAAAATGGGTATGTTTGAAGGAATAGTGGTTCCAACAATGTTGTATGGTTGCGAGGCGTGGGCTATGGAGAGAGTTGTGCGCAGGAGGATAGATGTGCTGGAAATGAGATGTTTGAGGACAATGTGTGGTGTGAGGTGGTTTGATCGACTAAGTAACGTAAGGGTAAGAGAGATGTGTGGAAATAAAAAGAGCGTGGCTGAGAGAGCAGAAGAGGGTGTTTTGAAATGGTTTGGGCACATGGAGAGAATGAGTGAGGAAAGATTGACCAAGAGGATATATGTGTCGGAGGTGGAGGGAACGAGGAGAAGAGGGAGACCAAATTGGAGGTGGAAAGATGGAGTGAAAAAGATTTTGTATGATCGGGACCTGAACATGCAGGAGGGTGAAAGGAGGGCAAGGAAAAGAGTGAATTGGAGCGATGTGGTATACCGGGGTTGACGTGCTGTCAGTGGATTGAATCAAGGCATGTGAAGCGTCTGGGGTAAACCATGGAAAGCTGTGTAGGTATGTATATTTGCGTGTGTGTACGTATGTATATACATGTGTATGGGGGTGGGTTGGGCCATTTCTTTCGTCTGTTTCCTTGCGCTACCTCGCAAACGCGGGAGACTGCGACAAAAAAAAAAAATAATAATAATGATAATACTACTACTACTACTACTACTAATAATAATAATAATAATAATAATAATAATGATGATGATGATGATAATAATAATAATAATAATAATAATAATAATAATAATAATAATAATAATAATAATGATAATACTGATAATAATAATAATAATAATAATAATAATAATAATAATAATAATAATGATAAAAATAATGATAATAATAAATGTATTAATGAGGCCGTGTGTGTGTGTGTGTGTGTGTGTGTGTGTGTGTGTGTGTGTGTGGAAAAAGTTAATTTTTGACGTCACCTGGAAAGGTTAGGTCAAAGGTGAGCGGCATCGAGGTTGAGGTGATGGGAGTGTTGTAAAGGTGAGGGTGTAGTTGGGGGTGTAGTGATGATGGTCCTTACAGTGCAGACGGGGGTGTAGTGAAGATGTTAATGATACACACTAAATGATCCCAACAAGGATCCAGGCAGGTAAAAAACCCGACTTGAAACCTAGCTTAATGAAAATGGGGGTGTGTGTGAAGATGACAGTATACTGAAGAAAAATGGTGAACATAGGTTGGTGAAGATGAGAATATTGTGAAGATGAGAGTACAGTGAAGAAAACAACCGTGAGTCTATGTTAGTGAAGATGAGAATATAGTGAAGATGAGGGTATAGCGAAGAAGAGCATAGTGAACATAAAAGGATCCCAGCACGTGCCTGCTGTACGCTCTTCCGCACGTGCGTACGCGTGCGTAGGTCTGCGGGTATACACCCACTTAATTGGAAAACTGCGTGTTGGACGCTCCTAGACACATGCCTCAGTCTGGTATCAATGTTTCACACAACAAACCTCCGGCAACACAGTCAAATTAATTCTACAATTTGCAACATTGGCAAGATAAACTTTTCCATTTCTCTTCCGATTCTTTTTCTTTTTTCTCTAAATAATTGTTGACAAAGGGATTAAAGCGGTGAAGGTTGCAGCACATGTCATTACTGGGGAGAGATGCTCAACCTAGATTATTTGTGAAATGAATTCATGAGTCAAAAATCTAAGGCTGTATTTCACAGTAGCTTTCATATTCAGTACTCCAATTTCTCTATTTGAATTCGTAGCTAAGGAAACCTTGGAATATATGGGTGTAGTACTGGAGAGAGAGAGAGAGAGAGAGAGAGAGAGAGAGAGAGAGAGAGAGAGAGAGAGAGAGAGAGAGAGAGAGAGAGAGAGAGAGAGAGAGTGTGTGTGTGTGTGTGTGTGTGTGTGTGTGTGTGTGTGTGTGTGTACCTAACTGCCTACCTTCAACAAGATGTTTACCTGTTTGGCCAGAAGGGTAAATCCTTAAAGCTGAGGATTCACCAGCATAAATATTCTGTACGGACAGCCTCGGAATACAAACGCAATATTCACATATAAAGAAGATTATTCACCTCCAGTGAACTGTGGAGGGAGTTAAGAATGATTTACCCTTGTGTGTAACTTACTGAATGGCTTATTGTTGACTCGTCTCTTGTCAAAGTTAACAGCATCATAAACATGAATGAAGGAATGTATGAATTGGATATCTTAATGAAATCTTGGTTCAAATGTGGCAAACGTAAGAAAGCAGCAGCTGACCTGACCTCCTTGGCCGGGTAGAGGGACGGGTCACTTTACCCTCCTGGTCACCCAACCTTTCCATGTTTCTCAGATCAGCTGTTCCTTGTGTCCTCAGCTGTGGTGTGGCCTGGTTTGGTGTATATATTCTCTTGTTCCTGTTGACTCTGTATCAATAAAAATGGTCGAAAGTCTGGAGCCAGGATCGAGAGTATATATATATATATATATATATATATATATATATATATATATATATATATATATATATATATATATATAACCATGAGGAAAACGAAATTCGATAAGTTCCTAAGAGCACTTTCGTGTGATGATCACATCGTCGGGGTAGATACAAGAATGAGACAGAAGACGTAGGATAGTCAGGTGATATACAAGGAAGAGACGTAGCTAAGACGCCATTGGTAGACAAGCGTTACCGGAGGGTTGTGTTCGGGTGTGGCATCATGCCTGTCATATAGTCTTTGTTATGTAGACAAGACAGGGAACTGTTTATAAATTTTGCCCACAACAAAGTTATCCAGTTTGTATAGACCTTCACTAAAAGCAATGTTACAATTCTTTGTGTATTCCATAATAGAAGATTTAATGATATTTCTCATGGTAAAGGAGTGACAGTTAATATTTGAATCAGCGTTACTCCGCTCAATACAATGGTCATAATTCTTGACATGATTGAACAAAGCATTTGATTCTTGTCCTGTTCTTATACAATATCTATGTTGCTTAGGTTTAACATAAGATCCTTTCTAGTCTGCCCAACGTAAAACATATTACAGCTTTTACAAGGTATTCTGTATACACAGCCCGCAGAATTTTCTGGTAAGTTTTTGATTAAGATATTCTTTATGGTATTATTTCTACCGAAGGCAACTTTACATAAAAGGAATTAAGCAACCTGGAAAGTAATGTGAAATCATCATTTCAAGGGAGAACTAAAAGATTCTTGGTATCAAGGGGAGGTTTGGGTGTAATCCTATAAAAGGGTTTTTTTTTTTGCCAACAAAGGATTTATCAATATATGATCGAGGATACTTTTATTTGGACCCAATAGAATATATCTTTTCAAACTCATCATCAATAAATTCCAAGACTGCACACGTGTAATGCCCTAATGAACATCGACTGAAGTAATAGTTTAACTCTGTCATGTTGAGCAGAGTAATAATGGATATAAGAACAAACATTGATGGGTTTTCTGTATATGCTAAACTTAAATATGTTACTATCCCTATGGATCATGCAGTTTAAAAATGGTAACAAAATAATTTACCACTTCCACAGTAAAGTTGATGAAGGTACCAAATTAACTGTTAAGTAAAGGGAGAAAAATGTGTGTACATTTTCGTTTGTTGGCCAAACACAAAGAACATCATTAACATACCTAAACCAAATTGCTTTAGAGGGTAAGATATCTCTTAGCAATTTCATGTAAAGATTACTTGATACGGTGAAAGAGGATCACCCATCGCCATACCTAATTTTTGAGCATAATATACTCCGTCAGACTGAAATACACAGTCTTTTATACACAATTTTATCAATTCAATAAAAACACAACTTGCAATAGGAAAATCAAGATTATCCAAGACATCAACCAAATATTCTAAGAGGTCATCAACTGGAAGTTTTGTGAACAAGGACGAAACATTAAAACTTACCAGTTTGAAATCAAATTCAGCATCGATATCATAAAGCTTGTCAACTAAATCTATATTGTTCATGACACTAGAATTTGATATCTAACTAACTAGTTGGCTTGAATAAAGAAAATAACCATTTTGATGGGTATTGCTGGAGAGTTTGGCTCGTGTGTTTTGATAAGTCCATACTTATAAGGCAATGAAGAGGACAATGATGAAAATCTTTTGATGGGAGAACCACTATCTTTCAACAACTTCAGTTCTTTATCAAAATAAAATTAACTGCTTCTAGGGGATTTCTACAGAGTTTAAAGTGTGTCGTATCATCACAAAAAAGATAATTCACTTTTTGATAGATAATCAGCTTTATCTATAATCACAATTGTGTTAGCCTTAGCTATTCTAATTATATGTATTTCATTATCTTTCTTTAAATTATTAATAGCACTGGTGAATCTTTTTGAACAATTTGGAGCAGCTGGTTTCGTCAGTGTGGCATGCAATATACCTTCACAAATGTTCACTTCCTCGTTAGATGATAATCTTCTGTACCTCTTCAAATTGCAAAATGATCTTGCAATATCAGCACAGTTAACTTCTTTGTTTGAGCAAACGAATCTTATACCATACCCTAAGGGCACACAAAGAATCTTTGTCAAGTTGTTTACTGGAAAGGTTCACCACAAACGAGGGGCTTGTGTTCTTCAGTCCGATCATTGTTTTCAATGAGATGGTCTAACTTACTGTTCAGTTACCTTTGAAGTCTATTCCGTTCTCTTCTTAATCTATCATACCACTAGTCCAACATATGATTCTTCCATTGTATCGGTACAGCCATTTGGAGAGCACGTTTCTTCTCTCCTAAAATGTAAAAGTCCTCCTCCATCTCAATCGTCATTAATCCATTAGGTTTCTTGAAAATGATATTTTGAAATTCATCAAATAGTCGACCACACATCACTAACAACTGTAGCGGCAGGATAGATCTTGGAACCAGTTGTTCATGCAGGCATCTCTTGAGGCATTCCAATCACAGCTTCAGTTTGTGGTCCTTGATGAACGACTCAGAGTAGGCAGTAACGAAGGGGGTAGAGACCAGGCGAGCTTGTAGCAAAGTATTGGAGGACCCCGTGTGGGATCCATCCATGTCGCAAGAAGTTACAGTCAGTGGTGCATATAGCCACGAAGATAATGGAACGAGATACCTAAAGCCTTATTCCGCCTTTCTTTGTGTGTGTGTGTGTGTGTGTGTGTGTGTGTGTGTGTGTGTGTGTGTGTGTGTGTGTGTGTGTGTGTGTGTTCCGTTGTAAGGATGTTTATGTACGTGCGTATGTTTTTTTTTGTATGTGCTTGTGTGTGACTTGACTGTATGTACGTGTTGTTATGTACATACACAACACACGTATATGAATACAGGAGTGACCACATGAGTAAATAATGCATGAGTACATTAGCCAGTGACTGAGTACAAGATTAAGTACAAAAGTACATGAGTGAATAAGTAATAAGAGGGTGAATGTATGAATACTTGAGTAAGGATCTGAATAGGGAAATGAGTCCATGAGTATGTACAGGAATCAAAAGCACAAGGCACACGTGAAATGCAGGCAACAAATTGCACATAGTGGCAAGTTAGGTACGAAGTTTTTGAAGATCATTTCATTTCTATGTTTGTGTTGCATTATACATATCATCTGGGACGATACTTCGTTCTCACTTTCTATATCACGGAAAATGTACGTCTCATTTTTTGTGAATGATAAAGTACCTTATTATTATTATCATTATTATTTTTATCATTATTATTATTATTATTATTATTATTATTATTATTATTATTATCACTATTATTATCATTATCATTATCATTATTATTATTACTGTCATTATCATTATCATTATTATTATCATTATTAGTATTATTACTATTATCATTACTGTTATTACATGAATAAATATGCTGGTTCATGAGCAAATCCAAAACGAATAAACTTGGCATATGTAATAATGACGCATAATCAATTCTCTTCCCACAACTGTTCCACACAATCGTCGCAAAATGAATAAATGACAGAAACCCTGATATTCCAGGCCTGGTGGAAATTAATCTAATAGTATCCCTCCCCCCACAACCCTCCACTGTAGTACACAAAAACAGACTACGTAATACCACTGTCATTTAATTGAGTCAGGACCGAAGCTCAGCGTCAAGTGGGGTTTTTTCAACCTTTTTTTTCTATAAATACATTCCCGTGTGCACAGTCATGTATCGATACGAGAATAATTACAGGATAATGTGTGTGTGTGTGTGTGTGTGTGTGTGTGTGTGTGTGTGTGTGTGTGTGTGTGTGGTGTACATTTTTACGATGTAATGGACATTCTTGCATGCGTGCCTCAGCTTTCGTGCGTGAACGTGCCCTTGTACACAGCCACACATTTCGGGGACTTCAAGGAACATGACGCGTGTTGAGAATAGGTCATCAAGACGATACAAGATCTATGTACATAGTCTGCACCTAACCTGGACTCACACAGCAAGGTGTGCACCTCCGATCATCCAACAGCCACTTTGGGTGAACGTTATCAAAACGTTTCTAGCGAGCGATCAACTCTGGACAAAACTGAACGTTCATTAAGGAAATCTAAGCTTCCCTCTTCCTGGATTTTGTAGGAATAAGTACTTACTCCTGTACTACTATGACAGACGTACATACTCATGTACTACACTTACTGACGTGTACAGTGTGTGTGTGTGTGTGTGTGTGTGTGTGTGTGTGTGTGTGTGTGTGTGTGTGTGTGTGTGTGTGTGTGAGGGTAAAGTTATACGAATCTATACATGTGTTTGTATAATACACATATTTGTGTGTGTTTGTCAGCACTTGCTTGTGCGCGTGTGCGTGTGTGTCTGAATACATCTATATATCTATACATAGTAGTGGTGATGTGAGAAGGAGATGGAGTGAGTATTTTGAAGGTTTGTTGAATGTGTTTGATGATAGAGTGGCAGATATAGGGTGTTTTGGTCGAGGTGGTGTGCAAAGTGAGAGGGTTAGGGAAAATGATTTGGTAAACAGAGAAGAGGTAGTGAAAGCTTTGCGGAAGATGAAAGCCGGCAAGGCAGCAGGTTTGGATGGTATTGCAGTGGAATTTATTAAAAAAGGGGGTGACTGTATTGTTGACTGGTTGGTAAGGTTATTTAATGTATGTATGACTCATGGTGAGGTGCCTGAGGATTGGCGGAATGCGTGCATAGTGCCATTGTACAAAGGCAAAGGGGATAAGAGTGAGTGCTCAAATTACAGAGGTATAAGTTTGTTGAGTATTCCTGGTAAATTATATGGGAGGGTATCGATTGAGAGGGTGAAGGCATGTACAGAGCATCAGATTGGGGAAGAGCAGTGTGGTTTCAGAAGTGGTAGAGGATGTGTGGATCAGGTGTTTGCTTTGAAGAATGTATGTGAGAAATACTTAGAAAAGCAAATGGATTTGTATGTAGCATTTATGGATCTGGAGAAGGCATATGATAGAGTTGATAGAGATGCTCTGTGGAAGGTATTAAGAATATATGGTGTGGGAGGAAAGTTGTTTGAAGCAGTGAAAAGTTTTTATCGAGGATGTAAGGCATGTGTACGTGTAGGAAGAGAGGAAAGTGATTGGTTCTCAGTGAATGTAGGTTTGCGGCAGGGGTGTGTGATGTCTCCATGGTTGTTTAATTTGTTTATGGATGGGGTTGTTAGGGAGGTAAATGCAAGAGTTTTGGAAAGAGGGGCAAGTATGAAGTCTGTTGGGGATGAGAGAGCTTGGGAAGTGAGTCAGTTGTTGTTCGCTGATGATACAGCGCTGGTGGCTGATTCATGTGAGAAACTGCAGAAGCTGGTGACTGAGTTTGGTAAAGTGTGTGGAAGAAGAAAGTTAAGAGTAAATGTGAATAAGAGCAAGGTTATTAGGTACAGTAGGGTTGAGGGTCAAGTCAATTGGGAGGTGAGTTTGAATGGAGAAAAACTGGAGGAAGTGAAGTGTTTTAGATATCTGGGAGTGGATCTGGCAGCGGATGGAACCATGGAAGCGGAAGTGGATCATAGGGTGGGGGAGGGGGCGAAAATTCTGGGGGCCTTGAAGAATGTGTGGAAGTCGAGAACATTATCTCGGAAAGCAAAAATGGGTATGTTTGAAGGAATAGTGGTTCCAACAATGTTGTATGGTTGCGAGGCGTGGGCTATGGATAGACTTGTGCGCAGGAGGATGGATGTGCTGGAAATGAGATGTTTGAGGACAATGTGTTGTGTGAGGTGGTTTGATCGAGTGAGTAACGTAAGGGTAAGAGAGATGTGTGGAAATAAAAAGAGCGTGGTTGAGAGAGCAGAAGAGGGTGTTTTGAAGTGGTTTGGGCACATGGAGAGAATGAGTGAGGAAAGATTGACCAAGAGGATATATGTGTCGGAGGTGGAGGGAACGAGGAGAAGAGGGAGACCAAATTGGACGTGGAAAGATGGAGTGAAAAAGATTTTGTGTGATCGGGGCCTGAACATGCAGGAGAGTGAAAGGAGGGCAAGGATTAGAGTGCATTGGAGCGATGTGGTATACCGGGGTTGACGTGCTGTCAGTGGATTGAATCAAGGCATGTGAAGCGTCTGGGGTAAACCATGGAAAGCTGTGTAGGTATGTATATTTGCGTGTGTGGACGTATGTATATACATGTGTATGGGGGGGGGTTGGGCCATTTCTTTCGTCTGTTTCCTTGCGCTACCTCGCAAACGCGGGAGACAGCGACAAAGTATAATAAATAAATAAATATCTATACATAATCTTTTTTGATGTGTCTGAGTGTTTTTGCCTACGTGTTTATGTCTTTGCATTAATTATATTGTGCCTTTGAGCGATTTGAGTGCCTGCGTGTGATTTTATATATTTTCATATTTTTTGTGGTTTTCAGTGTTTCGAGTGTTGGACAGTTTATGCTTGCACGTATGTATATGAGCACAGCTGTGTGCTATGTTGCAAGTTGATTGTGTATACATATTCTTGCATACACACTTCTGAGGATAGGGGAATCTTGCTCTTTTTATACCCTCACCTTGCAATAAGCTTTGTCCACAAGAGACTCACCACTCACCATGAGGCAGACAAGCCTCGTCTGTGATGGGTCTTTGTGACCAAGAGACATCCATCACCCGGCAAACGAGGAGTTCCAGCGCTTGTTGTAGCGTCTCTGTGGCCTTCTGCTTATCATGTTAGGTTTGGGTACTATGACAAGGTCTACATACTGAAGCAACACATTACCAGCACGTGAAAGCAGTATGTCGTGTCAACAGTGCCTCGGAAAATACAATACACAACAGGTTAGAAAACATCACGTAAGGCCAGGGTTCTTGCATTCCTTGTCAAAAGGAAGTGTACAACATCTTTCCCAGGTTAAGTTCAAGGCTGGCCATCAATCAATGTCAGACCATCTTGTATTTACGAAACTCTTCTTCACTATACCTTTATACTCACTGCAAACGCTATCATCACTACACCTTCACCATGCTCACTGCCTAGGCCATCATCACTACACCCTCATCTTCACTGCTAAGGCCATCATCACTACACCCTCATCTTCACTGCTAAGGTCATCCACCCTCATCTTCACTGCTAAGGTCATCATCACTACACCCTCATCTTCTCTGCTAAGGTCATCATCACTACACCCTCATCTTCACTGCTAAGGTCATTATCACTACACCCTCGATACCAATGACCTTTGACCTTGCCATTGTGGTCAAGGTCAAGTCAAATTCTCTTTTCATTTCCACAGACGAACTGGAAGAAAAAAAAATAAAAGGAGGTTAAGAAAGAAACGGCGACAAAAAGCGAGACGGGCAGACACACAACTTTTAATTATAAAGAGACAAAGTCTTGGGGTGCTGAAAACAAGGAACAAAAGAAAAATAACAATGGAACAGTGAGGAACACACAGGCTAATTCTAATATCAAACGAAATCAGTGACATAAGATGAAGAAAATAACACAGCCTTGAAGAAAATGGAAAACTGGTTTATTGGTTTCCAGGAGGGGTTCGAGAACTAGAGGTCTTACAAACGAAAAATTAAACAATTAGAAACCTTGACTGAAATTATTCAAAGCCGAAGAGAAACATATACATCTTGTTGAAGGGAAAAGGAATGCGCTTCAGAGAAACACCGAAAGAACTGGAAAGCAGAAGAAAGAGGTAAGAGAAACGGAAAGAAAAAGACGTGACAGAAAAGATCAACAAGGAAGGAGAGAAAACGAAGAGGGAGAGGATGGTGGAAGAGGACACAAGATGGAAGAGCTCTGTCTGCAGGACTGATAGAGTTGGGTGTGTGTGTGGTGTGTGTGTGTGTGTGTGTGTGTGTGTGTGTGTGTGTGTGTGTGTGTGTGGGATGCAAGAAGGAGCGGGGAGAGGGCTCAGGGAGGACAGTGTGTGGAGGGATCTCGAGCTGGTGTAGACCATGAGACAAACACACAAGCTCCAGAGCAAGATCAAGAGACACGTAAGTGGATGATGATGATGATGATGGGTCCAGGTCCAGTGGAGCAACAGTGATGACGCTGTCACGAACACCCGTTTGGTTGTAGAAAACGTCATCTGTGAACCCACTCTAGAAACAGGAGTGACCATATACTGCTCAGGCTTGAGTAAATCGCTCATGAGGATGCGACGAAGGAAGCAAGAGATTATCACCCACCAAGACTCAACAGAGAGGACAAGAAGTCAAATACAGACGACCTGAATATCTTCATGGAAGTAAAGAGGAGAACAATGAACTGCACAGCTGGAGTATGACACTGGCATTCTGCCCGTGACACGAGCTTTCCACGTATATATTGGAGGAAATACGTGAGCACCACTGGCGTGAGGAGGAACAGACGACCAGAGATGCAGGGTTCAACAAGAGGGTGTCAACGGCGGGTCGAGCAAGACAAGTGGAAGAGCGAATGTAGTGGTGCTCCTCCCTCAGCAGTAGCCCTCACCAAGAACTCGTTTGTTCACATATACGAGTCAGGTCGTGGGCAGCTACACCATACCAGGGTTAGGCTGGTGACAGACGGGCGGTAAAGAAGAGGAAGAAATAGGAAAAGAAACAGTATAATGACATGATAACAACCAGGAGGTTTATCATAGATACAACTTAAAGACAACACACACACACACACACACACACACACACACACACACACACACACACACACACACACACATACACACATGTTCACACTGAAACAGACACATGTATGGATATATCCAAACATATAGACACATGCACACACCAACACGCAAGTACGTTTACAGATAATATTCTCCGGTACATTTTCCCACCTCTGGTAGTGTACCAATATGTTGCTGCAACTAAAGACCACAGAGGATGACTTATTCAGAGAACGAAAGCGAAAGCTTGCACAACCTGACCTTTGCCTCTGGTTGAGGTGAACGTCAGTATTTGTACGAGCTATGATGTTGTGGGGAAAATACAGTGAAATAAATATCCCTGAAATGGAATGCAAGAACAGTAGACTTAAACTGACGTGTTAACATTCATCTGAAATCATCGTTTCCTGCGCGTTTTGACGTGTTTCATCTGAAATGATCGTTTCCCATGTGTACTGACGTGTTTCATCTGAAATGAACGTTTCCCATGCGTATTGACGTTTTTCATCTAAAATGAACGTTTCCCATGTGTATTAACGTTTTTCATCTGAAATGAACGTTTCCCATGTGTATTGACGTGTTTCATCTGAAATGAACGTTTCTCCCACGTGTTTTTGATGACACTTTGAAATCACGTACGAGTAACGCATTACTTCAATATGAAGACCACCTCCTCGGAGTACCCGGACCTAACCTGACACACACTAGGCCACCATCATGTTGCTGCAACTTCCAGTCCACGAAGCATGGAAATCTCTCCGCCACAGATATCTACCGTCAACCAGGCTTTCCTGCCTTACGTTGAGCTGTGTCAGTGTTGTGGACAAGGTTTAGAGCAAGATAAACAGTATGTGATGATAATAATGCAATCCTGTCCTCAGAAACACGTATGTAAGAATATGTGCCATGCGCCGTCATGCAAACAAACACAGTCACACACATGCAAGCATGTGCGTACGTACATACAAAAACACAAACACATAAACTCTCGAGTTATGAAAGACACACTAAACAAATAAGGCAAAGACAGAACACGCACATGAAAACACACACATGTAAATACATACATTGATACGTACACACATGCACAAAGACACACATACACAAGTTCACATATACATTCAAACACCTAAAAACAAACAAACACATAAAACCTTACAAATACACATATACACACACAAACTGTCATCATAAGCCAGCATGGGCCCGCATGGGATCGAATCCTGGGCTCGGTAATCGACCCACACTTAACCCAGGTGTGCATCCTTCCCTAGAAGTTGGTCGATAAATGGGTACCTGGCTTTGGCTGGTGTGTGTGTGTGTGTGTGTGTGTGTGTGTGTGTGTGACAGTAGAGGAAGTTCAAGAGTCAGGGGACCCACGATGTAGAAGTCTCTCCCCGCATTGTACAAACAGATCACTAGACACAATGCACGCGCTCACCAAGGTAGATAAACATGCCACCACACTAACCACACATACTACATGCACACGCACTCTCTCTCTCTCTCTCTCTCTCTCTCTCTCTCTCTCTCTCTCTCTCTCTCTCTCTCTCTCTCTCTCACCCATGCATTCCATGGTGACGTAGCTACGTATTCAAACCACGAGGAATCAGAATACAGAACATGAAAGCTACTGTGAAATACAGACTTAGAATTTTGACTATCATGAATCATTTCACAAATAACCCAGCTTGCACCTCTCTCCCCAGTAATGACATGTGCTTCAACATTCACCGCTTTAATCCCTTTGTCAACATTAATTCAGAGAAAAAAAAAAAAGAGATTCGGAAGAGAAATTTAATCGTATACAGTTTTTCTTGCCAATGTTGCAAACTGTAGAATTAATCTAACTGTGTTGCCGGAGGTTTGTTGCCGGACCAAGACAGACACGTTTTCAGGAGCGGTCATCGCCTGGATACGCGCTTTACGTGCAGATTTAAATTATATATCCCTGGGGACAGGGGAGAAAGAATACTTCCCGCGCATTCCTCACGTGTCGTAGAAGGCGACTAAAGGGGACGGGAGCGGGGTGCTGGAAACCCTCCCCTCTTTGTATTTTAGCTTTCTAAAAGGGGACACAAAAGAAGGAGTCACGCGGGGAGTGCTCATCCTCCTCGAAGGCTCAGACTGGGGTGTCTAAATGTGTGTGGATGTAAGCATGATGAGAAAAAAGGAGAGATAGGTAGTATGTTTGAGGAAGGGAACCTGGATGTTTTGGCTCTGAGTGAAACGAAGCTCAAGGGTAAAGGGGAAGAGTGGTTTGGGAATGTCTTGGGAGTAAAGTCAGGGGTTAGTGAGAGGACAAGAGCAAGGGAAGGAGTAGCAGTACTCCTGAAACAGGAGTGGTGGGAGTATGTGATAGAGTGTAAGAAAGTAAACTCTAGATTGATATGGGCAAAACTGAAAGTTGATGGAGAGAGATGGCTGATTATTGGTGCATATGCACCTGGGCATGAGAAGAAAAGTCATGAGAGGCAAGTGTTTTGGGAACAGCTGAATGAGTGTGTTAGTGGTTTTGATGCACGAGGCCGGGCTATAGTGATGGGTGATTTGAATGCAAAGGTGAGTAACGTGGCAGTTGAGGGAATAATTAGTATACATGGGGTGTTCAGTGTTGTAAACGGAAATGGTGAAGAGCTTGTAGATTTATGTGCTGAAAAAGGACTGGTGATTGGGAATACCTGGTTTAAAAACAGAGACATACATAAGTATACGTATGTAAGTAGGAGAGATGGCCAGAGAGTGTTATTGGATTACGTGTTGATTGATAGGCGAGTGAAAGAGAGACTTTTGGATGTTAATGTGCTGAGAGGTGCAACTGGAGGGATGTCTGATAATTATCTTGTGGGGCCGAAGGTGAAGATTTGTAGAGGTTTTCAGAAAAGAAGAGAGAATGTTGGGGTGAAGAGAGTGGTGAGAGTAAGTGAGCTTAGGAAGGAGACTTGTGTGAGGAAGTACCAGGAGAGAATGAGTACAGAATGGAAAAAGGTGAGGACAAAGGAGGTGAGGGTAGTGGGGGAGGAATGGGATGTATTTAGGGAAGCAGTGATGGCTTGCGCAAAAGATACTTGTGGCATGAGAAGCGTGGGAGGTGGGCAGATTAGAAAGGGTAGTAAGTGGTGGGATGAAGAAGTAAGATTAATTATTAGTGAAAGAGAAGAGAGAGGCATTTGGACGATTTTTGCAGGGAAATAATGCAAATGAGTGGGAGAGATATAAAAGTAAGAGGCAGGAGGTCAAGAGAAAGGTGCAAGAGGTGAAAAAGAGGGCATATGAGAGTTGGGGTGAGAGAGTATCATTAAATTTTAGGGAGAATAAAAAGATGTTTTCGAAGGAGGTGAATAAAGTGCGTAAGACAAGGGAACAAATGGGAACTTCAGTGAAGGGGGCTAATGGGGAGGTGATAACAAGTAGTGGTGATGTGAGAAGGAGATGGAGTGAGTATTTTGAAGGTTTGTTGAATGTGTTTGATGATAGAGTGGCAGATATAGGGTGTTTTGGTCGAGGTGGTGTGTACAGTAAGAAGGTTAGGGAAAATTATTTGGTGAACAGAGAAGATGTAGTAAAAGCATGCGGAAGATGAAAGCTGGCAAGGCAGCGGGTTTGGATGGTATTGCACTGGAATTTATTAAAAAAGGGGGTGACTGTATTGTTGACTGGTTGGTAAGGTTATTCAATGTATGTATGACTCATGGTGAGGTGCCTGAGGATTGGCGGAATGCTTGCATAGTGCCATTGTACAAAGGCAAAGGGGATGAGAGTGAGTGCTCAAATTACAGAGGTATAAGTTTGTTGAGTATTCCTGGTAAATTATATGGGAGGGTATTGATTGAGGGGGTGAAGGCATGTACAGATCATCAGATTGGGGAAGAGCAGTGTTGTTTCAGAAGTGGTAGAGGATGTGTGGATCAGGTGTTTGCTTTGAAGAATGTATGTGAGAAATACTTAGAAAAGCAAATGAATCTGTATGTAGCATTTATGGATCTGAAGAAGGCATATAATAGAGTTGATAGAGATGCTCTGTGGAAGGTATTAAGAATATATGGTGTGGGAGGCAAGTTGTTAGAAGCAGTGAAAAGTTTTTATCGAGGATGTAAGGCATGTGTACGTGTAGGAAGAGAGGAAAGTGATTGGTTTTCAGTGAATGTAGGTTTGCGGCAGGGGTGTGTGATGTCTCCATGGTTATTAAATTTCTTTATGGATGGGGTTGTTAGGGAGGTGAAGGCAAGAGTTTTGGAAAGAGGGGCAAGTATGCAGTCTGTTGTGGATGAGAGAGCTTGGGAAGTGAGTCAGTTGTTGTTCGCTGATGATACAGCTCTGGTGGCTGATTCATGTGAGAAACAGCAGAAGCCGGTGACTGAGTTTGGTAAAAAGTGTGTGAAAGAAGAAAGTTAAGAGTAAATGTGAAAAAGAGCAAGGTTATTAGGTGCAGTAGGGTTGAGGGTCAAGTCAATTGGGAGGTAAGTTTGAATGGAGAAAAACTGGAGGAAGTGAAGTGTTTTAGATATCTGGGAGTGGATTTGGCAGCGGATGGAACCATGGAAGCGGAAGTGAATCATAGGGTGGGGGAGGGGGCGAAAATTCTGGGAGCCTTGAAAAATGTTTGGAAGTCGAGAACATTATCTCGGAAGGCAAAGATGGGTATGTTTGAAGGAATAGTGGTTCTAACAATGTTGTATGGTTGCGAGGCGTGGGCTATGGATAGAGTTGTGCGCAGGAGGGTAGGTGTGCAGGAAATGAGATGTTTGAGGACAATATGTGATGTGAGGTTGTTTGATCGAGTAAGTAATAATAGGGTAAGAGAGATGTGTGGTAATAAAAAGAGTGTGGTTGAGAGAGCAGAAGAGGGTGTTTTGAAATGGTTTGGTCACATGGAGAGAATGAGTGAGGAAATATTGACCAAGAGGATATATGTGTCAGAGGTGGAGGGAACGGGGAGAAGTGGGAGACCAAATTGGAGGTGGAAAGATGGAGTGAAAAAGATTTTGAGTGATGGGGGTCTGAACATGCAGGAGGGTGAAAGGCGTGCAAGGAATAGAGTGAATTGGAACGATGTGGTATACCGGGGTCGACGTGCTGTCAATGGATTGAACCAGGGCATGTGAAGCGTCTGGGGTAAACCATGGAAAGTTCTGTGGGGCCTGGATGTGGAAAGGGAGCTGTGGTTTCGGTGCATTATTACATGACAGCTAGAGACAGAAATTGAACGAATATGGCCTTTGTTGTCTTTTCCTAGCGCTACCTCGCACACATGAGGGGGGAGGGGATTGTTATTCCATGTGTGGTGAGGTGGCGATGGGAATGAATAAATGCAGACAGTATGAATTATGTACATGTGTATATATGTACATGTCTGTGTGTGTATATATATGTATACATAGAGATGTATAGGTATGTATATTTGCGTGTGTGGAGGTGTATGTATATACATGTGCATGTGGGTGGGTTGGACCATTCTTTCTTCTGTTTCCTTGCGCTACCTCCGTTAGCGAGGTAGCGTGAAGATCAGAGGACTGAGCCTTTGAAGGAAAATCCTCACTTGGCCCACTTCTCTGTTCTTTCTTTTGGAAAATTAAAAACCGGGAGGGGAGGATTTCCAGCCCCCCTTTCCCTCCCCTTCTACGACACGCAGGGAATACTTGGGAAGTATTCTTTCTCCCCTATCCCCAGGGATGAAGAAGTACGATTATTAGTGAAAGAGAAGAAAGAGGCATTTGGACGATTTTTGCAGGGATATAATATAAATGACTTGGAGATGTATAAAAGAAAGAGGCAGATCAAGAGAAAGGCGCAAGAGGTGAAAAAAGGGCAAATGAGAGTTGGGATGAGAGAGTATCATTACATTTTAGGGAGAATAAAAAGATGTTTTGGAAGGAGGTAAATAAAGTGAGTAAGAGAAGGGAACAAATTGGAACATAAGTGAAGAGGGCTACTGAGGAGGTGATACCAAGTAGCGGTGATGTGAGAAAGAGATGGAGTGAGTATTTTGAAGGTTTGTTGAATGCGTTTGATGACAGAGTGGCAGATATAGGGTGTTTTGGTCGAGGTGGTGTGTGCAGTGAGAGGGTTAGGGAGAATGATTTGGTAAACAGAGAAGAGGTAGTAAAAGCTTTGCGGATGATGAAAGCCGGCAAGGCAGCGGGTTTGGATGGTATTGCAGTGGAACTTATCAAAAAAAAAGGGAGTGAGTATGTTGTTGACTGGTTGGTAAGGTTATCTAATGTATGTACGACTCATGGTGAGGTGCGTGAGGATTGGAGGAATGCTTGCATAGTGCCACTGTACAAAGGCAAAGGGGATAAAAGTGAGTGCTCAAATTACAGAGGTATACGTTTGATGGTTGGTAAGGTTATTTAATGTATGTACGACTCATGGTGAGGTGCCTGAGGATTGGAGGAATGCTTGCATAGTGCCACTGTACAAAGGCAAAGGGGATAAAAGTGAGTGCTCAAATTACAGAGGTATAAGTTTGTTGAGTATTCCTGGGAAATTATATGGGAGGGTATTGATTGACAGGGTGAAGGCATGTACAGAGCACCAGATTGGGGAAGAGCAGTGTGGTTTCAGAAGTGGTAGTGGATGTGTGGATCAGGTTCTTGCTTTGAAGAATGTATGTGAGAAATACTTAGCAAATGGATTTGTGTGTAGCATTTACCGATCTGGAGAAGGCATATGATAGAATATATGGTGTGGGTGCAAGTTTGTTAGAAGCAGTGAAAAGATTTTATCGAGGATGTAAGGCATGTGTATGTGTAGGGAGAGAGGAAAGTGATTGGTTCTCAGTGAATGTTGGTTTGCGGCAGGGATGTGTGATGTCTCCATGGTTGTTTAATTTGTTTATGGATGGAGTTGTTAGGGAGGTGAAGGCAAGAGTTTTGGAAAGAGGGGCAAGTATGAAGTCTGTTGTGGATGAGAGAGCTTGGGAAGTGAGTCAGTTGTTGTTCGCTGATGATACAGCGCTGGTGGCTGATTCGTGTGAGAAACTGCAGAAGCTGGTGACTGAGTTTGGTAAAGTGTGTGAAAGAAGAAAGCTGAGAGTAAATGTGAATAAGAGCAAGGTTATTAGGTACAGTAGGGTTGAGGGACAAGACAATTGGGAGATAAGTTTGAACGGAGAAAAACTGGAGGAAGTGAAGTGTTTTAGATATCTGGGAGTGGACTTGGCAGCGGATGGAAGCATGGAAGCGGAAGTGAATCATAGGGTGGGGGAGGGGGCGAAAGTTCTGAGAGCGTTGAAGAATGTCTAGAAGTCGAGAACATTATCTCGGAAAGCAAAAATGGGTATGTTTGAAGGAATAGTGGTTCCAACAATGTTATATGGTTGCGAGGCGCGGGCTATGGATAGAGTAGTGCGGAGGAGGGTAGATGTGCTGGAAATGAGATGTTTGAGGACACTATGTGGTTTGAGGTGGTTTGTTCGAGTAAGTAATGAAAGGGTACGAGAGATGTGTGGTAATAAAAAGAGTGTGGTTGAGAGGGCAGAACACGGTGTTTTGAAATGGTTTGGTCACATGGAGAGAATGTGTGAGGAAAGATTGACCAAGAGGATATATGTGTCAGGAGGTGGAGGGAACGAGGAGAAGTGGGAGACCAAATTGGAGGTGGAAAGATGGAGTGAAAAAGATTTTGTGCGATCGGGGCCTGAACATGCAGGAGGGTGAAAGGCGTGCAAGGAATAGAGTGAATTGTAACGATGTGGTATACAGGGTTTGACGTGCTGTCAGTGGATTGAATCAAGGCATGTGAAGCGTCTGGGGTAAACCATGGAAAGCTGTGTAGGTATGTATATTTGCGTGTGTGGACGTGTGTATGTACATGTGTATGGGGGGGGGGGGGGGTTGGGCCATTTCTTTCGTCTGTTTCCTTGCGCTACCTCGCAAACGCGGGAGACAGCGACAAAGTATAAAAAAAAAAAAAAAAAAAAAAAAATATATATATATATATATATATATATATATATATATATATATATATCCTCCCCTCTCTTTTTTTTTTTTTTTTCCAAGAGAAGGAACAGAGAATTGGGCCAGGTGAGGGTATTCCCTCAAAGGCCCAGTCTCTGTTCTTAACGCTACCTCGCTAATGCGGAAAATGGCGAATAGTTTGAATGAAAGAAGAATAAAAAGATGTTCTGGAAGGAGGTAAACAAAGTGCGTAAGACAAGGGAGCAAATGGGAACTTCAGTGAAGGGCGCAAATGGGGAGGTGATAACAAGTAGTGGTGATGTGAGAAGGAGATGGAGTGAGTATTTTGAAGGTTTGTTGAATGTGTTTGATGATAGAGTGGCAGATATAGGGTGTTTTGGTCGAGGTGGTGTGCAAAGTGCGAGGGTTAGGGAAAATTATTTGGTAAACAGAGAAGAGGTAGTAAAAGCTTTGCGGAAGATGAAAGCCGCCAAGGCAGCAGGTTTGGATGGTATTGCACTGGAATTTATTAAAAAAGGGGGTGACTGTATTGTTGACTGGTTGGTAAGGTTATTTAATGTATGTATGACTCATGGTGAGGTGCCTGAGGATTGGCGGAATGCGTGCATAGTGCCATTGTACAAAGGCAAAGGGGATAAGAGTGAGTGCTCAAATTACAGAGGTATAAGTTTGTTGAGTATTCCTGGCAAATTATATGGGAGGGTATTGATTGAGAGGGTGAAGGCATGTACAGAGCATCAGATTGGGGAAGAGCAGTGTGGTTTCAGAAGTGGTAGAGGATGTGTGGATCAGGTGGTTGCTTTGAAGAATGTATGTGAGAAATACTTAGAAAAGCAAATGGATTTGTATGTAGCATTTATGGATCTGGAGAAGGCATATAATAGAGTTGATAGAGATGCTCTGTGGAAGGTATTAAGAATATATGGTGTGGGAGGCAAGTTGTTAGAAGCAGTGAAAAGTTTTTATCAAGGATGTAAGGCATGTGTACGTGTAGGAAGAGAGGAAAGTGATTGGTTCTCAGTGAATGTAGGTTTGCGGCAGGGGTGTGTGATGTCTCCATGGTTGTTTAATTTGTTTATGGATGGGGTTGTTAGGGAGGTGAATGCAAGAGTTTTGGAAAGAGGGGCAAGTATGAAGTCTGTTGGGGATGAGAGAGCTTGGGAAGTGAGTCAGTTGTTGTTCGCTGATGATACAGCGCTGGTGGCTGATTCATGTGAGAAACTACAGAAGCTGGTGACTGAGTTTGGTAAAGTGTGTGAAAGAAGAAAGTTAAGAGTAAATGTGAATAAGAGCAAGGTTATTAGGTACAGTAGGGTTGAGGGTCAAGTCAACTGGGAGGTGAGTTTGAATGGAGAAAAACTGGAGGAAGTGAAGTGTTTTAGATATCTGGGAGTGGATCTGGCAGCGGATGGAACCATGGAAGCGGAAGTGAATCATAGGGTGGGGGAGGGGGCGAAAATTCTGGGAGCCTTGAAGAATGTGTGGAAGTCGAGAACATTATCTCGGAGAGCAAAAATGGGTATGTTTGAACGAATAGTGGTTCCAAAAATGTTGTATGGTTGCGAGGCGTGGACTATGGATAGAGTTGTGCGCAGGAGGATGGATGTGCTGGAAATGAGATGTTTGAGGACAATGTGTGGTGTGAGGTGGTTTGATCGAGTAAGTAACGTAAGGGTAAGAGAGATGTGTGGAAATAAAAAGAGCGTGGTTGAGAGAGCAGAAGAGGGTGTTTTGAAATGGTTTGGTCACATGGAGAGAATGAGTGAGGAAAGATTAACCAAGAGGATATATGTGTCGGAGGTGGAGGGAACGAGGAGAAGAGGGAGACCAAATTGGAGGTGGAAAGATGGAGTGAAAAAGATTTTGTGTGATCGGGGCCTGAACATGCAGGAGGGTAAAAGGAGGGCAAGGAATAGAGTGAGTTGGAGCGATGTGGTATAACGGGGTTGACGTGCTGTCAGTGGATTGAATCAAGGCATGTGAAGCGTCTGGGGTAAACCATGGAAAGCTGTGTAGGTATGTATATTTGCGTGTGTGGACGTATGTATATACATGTGTATGGGGGTGGGTTGGGCCATTTCTTTCGTCTGTTTCCTTGCGCTACCTCGCAAACGCGGGAGACAGCGACAAAGAAAAAAAAAAAAATATATATATATATATATATATATATATATATATATATATATATATATATATATATATATATATATATATATATATATATATATATATATTGTAAAACTAATATGTCTTTGTGATAATATAATTTTGCAGGGGAATGATTTTCTTTGGATGATTGACAAAGGATGCGCACTCAAGCATGCGTCCAGTAAGTGTGCATCGATACGGGAAATTCATATGTACGCAAGTAGGTACCTACTACGGTGGCAAGAACACGGACGTACCTGAACACGGACATACACACGAGGGAAATGACGCACACCATTTCACATACACAATACATGTGCTCATACAGACGCAGGTGTACAGACATACATAACTATGTACATGCAAATGCGTACAAACTTCGCATACCTATATTCATATATACATATATATATATATATATATATATATATATATATATATATATATATATATATATGTACATATCTTTCTCTCCATGTGTCCAAACCATTTCAACACACCCTCTTCTGCACTCTCGACCACACTCTTTTTATTACCAAAAGTGGAGGGAACAAGAAGCGGGAGACCAAATTGGAGGTGGAAAGATGGAGTGAAAAAGATTTTGTGTGATCGGGGCCTGAACATGCAGGAGGGTGAAAGGCGTGCAAGGAACACAGTGAATTGTAATGATGTGGTATACCGGGGTCGACGTGCTGTCAATGGATTGAACCAGGGCATGTGAAGCGTCTGGGATAAACCATGGAAAGTTTTGTGGGGCCTGGATGTGGAAAGGGAGATGTGGTTTCGGTGCATTATACATGACAGCTACCTCGGTGGAGGAGGGAGGGAGGGAGGGGGGGGGGTTATTTCCTATGCGGCGGGGAGGTGACGAGAATGGATGAAAGCAGCAAGTATGAATATGTACATGTGTATATATGTATATGTCTGTGTATGTATATGTATGTATACGTTGAAAAGTATATGTATGTATATGTGCGTATAAAAGTGGTTGAGCCATTCTCCGTCTGTTTCCTTAAGCTACCTCGATGACGAAGGAAACAGTGATTAAGTAATATATATATATATATATATATATATATATATATATATATATATATATATATATATATATATATATCTTGTGGAGGCGAAGGTGAAAATTAGTATGGGTTTTCAGAAAAGAGGAGTGAATGTTGGGGTGAAGAAGGTGGTGAGAGTGAATGAGCTTGGGAAGGAGACCTGTGTGGGGAAGTACCAGGAGAGACTGTGTACAGAATGGAAAAAGGTGAGAACAATGGAAGTAAGGGGAGTGGGGGAGGAATGGGATGTATTTAGGGAATCAGTGATGGATTGCGCAAAAGATGCTTGTGGCATGAGAAGAGTGGGAGGTGGGCTGTTTAGAAAGGGTAGTGAGTGATGGGATGAAGAAGTAAGAGTATTAGTGAAAGAGAAGAGAGAGGCATTTGGACGATTTGTGCAGGGAAAAAATGCAATTGAGTGGGAGAAGTATAAAAGAAAGAGACAGGAGGTCAAGAGAAAGGTGCAAGAGGTGAAAAAAAGGGCAAATGAGAGTTGGGGTGAGAGACTATCAGTAAATTTTAGGGAGAATAAAAAGATGTTCTGGAAGGAGGTAAATAGGGTGCGTAAGACAAGGGAGCAAATGGGAACTTCAGTGAAGGGCGTAAATGGGGAGGTGATAACAAGTAGCGGTGATGTGAGAAGGAGATGGAATGAGTATTTTGAAGGTTTGTTGAATGTGTCTGATGACAGAGTGGCAGATATAGGGTGTTTTGGTCGAGGTGGTGTGCAAAGTGAGAGGGTTAGGGAAAATGATTTGGTAAACAGAGAAGAGGTAGTAAAAGCTTTGCGGAAGATGAAAGCCGGCAAGGCAGCAGGTTTGGATGGTATTGCAGTGGAATTTATTAAAAAGGGGGGTGACTGTATTGTTGACTGGTTGGTAAGGTTATTTAATGTATGTATGACTCATGGTGAGGTGCCTGAGGATTGGCGGAATGCATGCATAGTGCCATTGTACAAAGGCAAAGGGGATAAGAGTGAGTGCTCAAATTACAGAGGTATAAGTTTGTTGAGTATTCCTGGTAAATTATATGGGAGGGTATTGATTGAGAGGGTGAAGGCATGTACAGAGCATCAGATTGGGGAAGAGCAGTGCGGTTTCAGAAGTGGTAGAGGATGTGTGGATCAGGTGTTTGCTTTGAAGAATGTATGTGAGAAATACTTAGAAAAGCAAATGGATTTGTATGTAGCATTTATGGATCTGGAGAAGGCATATGATAGAGTTGATAGAGATGCTCTGTGGAAGGTATTAAGAATATATGGTGTGGGAGGCAAGTTGTTAGAAGCAGTGAAAAGTTTTTATCGAGGATGTAAGGCATGTGTACGTGTAGGAAGAGAGGAAAGTGATTGGTTCTCAGTGAATGTAGGTTTGCGGCAGGGGTGTGTGATGTCTCCATGGTTGTTTAATTTGTTTATGGATGGGGTTGTTAGGGAGGTAAATGCAAGAGTCCTGGAAAGAGGGGCAAGTATGAAGTCTGTTGGGGATGAGAGAGCTTGGGAAGTGAGTCAGTTGTTGTTCGCTGATGATACAGCGCTGGTGGCTGATTCATGTGAGAAACTGCAGAAGCTGGTGACTGAGTTTGGTAAAGTGTGTGGAAGAAGAAAGTTAAGAGTAAATGTGAATAAGAGCAAGGTTATTAGGTACAGTAGGGGTGAGGGTCAAGTCAATTGGGAGGTGAGTTTGAATGGAGAAAAACTGGAGGAAGTGAAGTGTTTTAGATATCTGGGAGTGGATCTGTCAGCGGATGGAACCATGGAAGCGGAAGTGGATCATAGGGTGGGGGAGGGGGCGAAAATTTTGGGAGCCTTGAAAAATGTGTGGAAGTCGAGAACATTATCTCGGAAAGCAAAAATGGGTATGTTTGAAGGAATAGTGGTTCCAACAATGTTGTATGGTTGCGAGGCGTGGGCTATGGATAGAGATGTGCGCAGGAGGATGGATGTGCTGGAAATGAGTTGTTTGAGGACAATGTGTGGTGTGAGGTGGTTTGATCGAGTAAGTAACGTAAGGGTAAGAGAGATGTGTGGAAATAAAAAGAACGTGGTTGAGAGAGCAGAAGAGGGTGTTTTGAAATGGTTTGGGCACATGGAGAGAATGAGTGAGGAAAGATTGACCAAGAGGATATATGTGTCGGAGGTGGAGGGAACGAGGAGAAGAGGGAGACCAAATTGGAGGTGGAAAGATGGAGTGAAAAAGATTTTGTGTGATCGGGGCCTGAACATGCAGGAGGGTGAAAGGAAGGCAAGGAATAGAGTGAATTGGAGCGATGTGGTATACAGGGGTTGACGTGCTGTCAGTGGATTGAATCAAGGCATGTGAAGCGTCTGGGGTAAACCATGGAAGGCTGTGTAGGTATGTATATTTGCGTGTGTGGACGTATGTACATGTGTATGGGGGGGGGTTGGGCCATTTCTTTCGTCTGTTTCCTTGCGCTACCTCGCAAACGCGGGAGACAGCGACAAAGTATGAAAAAAAAAAAAAAAAAAAAAAAAAAAAAATATATATATATATATATATATATATATATATATATATATATATATATATATATATATATATATATATGCGTAAACACATGCACAACTTGCATACATATATACACACTTCACATACATAAGCATGACTACCACAAAATGCTCTCTCTCTCTCTCTCTCTCTCTCTCTCTCTCTCTCTCTCTCTCTCTCTCTCTCTCTCTCTCTCTCTCTCTCTATCTATCTCTTCCGTTTTCACCTTGCATTTCTTCCCTGTACTTAATCATTACTTTGCTACATGAAACACACACACACACACACACACACACACACACACACACACACACACACAAACAAACACACACACACACACACACACACACACACACACACACACACACACAAACACAGAGCACGTAAATTAATTTTGAAAAATGTTTCAGCTTGCACATCATATAAATATATTCACATGCGGTGTAAAACACTGAGCTTTAATCCCTTTGTCAACATTAATTCAGAGGAAAAAGGTTGAGTACGAGAAATTTAATCATATACAGTTTTTCTTGCCAATGTTGCAAATTGTAGAATTAATCTGACTGTGTTGCCGAAGATCTGTTGGTTGAAGCATTACTGCCGGACCAAGACACGTACTCAGGCGCCTCCATCGCCCACATACGCGCCCCAACGTGAGGGTTAGGAGTTACGTGGATGTGTCGCACGCGCGTGCGTGTGTGGTGAGGCAGGCATACACGTATAAAGACGCACGCCAACTAGCGCACGGTTACACACACACACACACACACACACACACACACACAACACAACACATACAAACAGGCCTCCGTGGTGTTGTGGTTAGCGTTACTGACCATGAGTTAGCACGCGCCAGCCCAGGGCAGGGACTCTCTTGGGTTCGAATCCTCAGCGTGGCAGTTGGCCTCCCTACCCAAGTTGTTCATCCTCCCCTTAGTGGCTGGTCGATAAATCGGTATTTGACTTAGGCTGCGGTGTGTGTGTGTGTGTGTGTGTGTGTGTGTGTGTGTGTGTGTGTGTGTGTGTGTGTGTGTAATTTCTAAACATCCGCCATAGTGGTGATCTTCCCTGCTGTGGCAAGTGGTAGTAGACTGTGTGTAGCACCGGTATCAAGCACCTGGCTAATATATTGTGCAACAATACAGATTGTTCAGATAGAGCTGGAGAGGTAAGTCAGGCCTTCTATCGGTTTCCTTTAAATAAAGGTAGCCAGGCATGGCTAACCGTCCAGCCATTTCAGATTATACAGCGCACATTTCATGATTGTTAAGGCAGTTGGAGAAGCTGTCGGGTGGTACACAAACGAAGCACAAAATTAAATCCAATCAAAGATGTGTCATGGGAGACCAATCAAAATCATTAATCAACACAGCATAACCAGTGAATATGTACAACATACGTGCACCTTCGACGTCACGGGGGAGTATTCCTGTCGTCCATAAAGAAGCACTTTTTAATGAAAACAAACGACACAAAAGTAATCTACCCATAAATTACATACACCCAGGCTCGTCTGAAAAACAAATATATCCCCAACACCTGCACCGGTCGCCCCCCTCATTCAGAGAGACATAACACACCATTGCCAGACCAACATGTCAACTGGATCCGCGTCGGGGAACGGTCGGGTATGCAAATCACTCTCCTCTCGCTCCCCCCCTGGAGGTCATTTACCCACAATGCCCGTGTTCGGTGTATTGCAATCAAGTCGCAATTGCTCGCACGAAGTAAGGAGTCACAGTTTGCATGGAATGGTACAGTGGACCCAGACACCCACCTGTGTGTGCAGGTCTCCCTCGACCTGTTCCCCACTGTCTTAACTAATGACGTATGCTGGGAACTTAGAGGGTGTTTCAGTCAATCATCATTATATATGATCGATTGTTCGCCGTTCCCGGAATGAGAAAGGAAGTGCCAGGAACAGACGAAGAAATAGCCTCATTCGCTCACATCCATTCCTTATATTCCATGTACACTGCACTAGAATCATAGCCTTCTATCCAAAACCAGGGCCCTCAGACCCTTCCATGGCTTCCTCTGACCACTTCATATGCACTGGTTCAGCCCAATGGCAGCAGGTCGGCCCCTGCATGTCACATCGCTCTAATTCCCTGTATCCCATAAACGCCTCACACATGCCTACGTGTTGTCACCCCGGACACTCAAGACATCTTTCACTCCACCCTTACCACCTCCTCCACGGTGTTCCCTTTCCCTTGTTCTCTCCATTTCCGACATGAATATTCCCTTCGTCATCCTCTCCTCATGTCCAAACCATTTCAGCACACCCTCTTTAGCTCTCTCATACATACTCCACTTACTATCACACCTCGTCTCTCTTATCATTTCCTATTCGATGAATCTTTCACGTTTTGCCCCAACAAATTCACCCTCTCCCATACTTGTTTGCTAAGGGCCTACGCCTCACATCCATGTAACACCGTCGGGACTGCTATACCATCAAACACACCCATCTTTACCGTCATGGAGAGTGCTCACTCTTTCCACACACTCCACAATGCGTCCAGGACCTTAGCACCTCATTCCCTCCATGGCTCACTTCAACTCTCATGGTTTCATTCGCTGACAAATCTAATCATCCCAGGAATCTAAAACACTCCACTTCCTTCAGGTTTTCCCCACTCAAACTCATACTCCAACCTGTCTCTCTTCATTACTAAACCTAATAACCCTCCTTTTGCTCACATTTACTCTCAACTTCCTCCATTCACACAATATCCTATACTCAGACGCCAGCTTCTTCAGTTTTTGCCCAAATCTGCCACCATCGCCGTGTCATCAGCAAACAAGAATGTCTCACCTCCCATTCACCCTCATCCCCATCAGACTACGAACCTACCCCTTCCTCCAAGGCCCTTGCATTCATCTCCCTCATCATCCCGTCCAAAGGCAATTAAATAGCCATGGTGACATAACACACTCCTGCTGCAAACTTACTTTCACCAAGAACCACTCACCCTTCTCTCTCCTTGCTGCACACACGCCTTCTAACAGCTTTTCTCGTCACAATATATTCGTAGCGTCTTCTACAGAGCATCTCTATCAACCGTATTGTACGCTTCCTCTAAATCTATCAATGTCACAGACAAATCCCTCTATTTTTCTACGTATTTCTCCCACACATTCTTCAAAGCAAACACCCTGATCCACACATCCTCTACAGCCCCAAAAGCCTAATTTTCCCTCCTAAATCCGATGCTCTGTGCCACCAATATCTCAATCGCCGCTTTTCCAAATAGCTTTAAAGGTAACCTTAACAAATTCATAACACTGCAATTCAAACATTCACTTCTGTCTTCCTCATCTTTATACAACGGCATTCTACATGCATTCCGCTAATCCTCAAACACCTCAAAATGGACGATACATACATTAAGAATCCTAACTAACCAATCAACAGTTCAGTCACCTCCTTTCTTGGGAAATCAAATTGCAATCTCATCAACTCCAGCCTTCTCGCCATACTTCATCTTACGCAAGGTTTTCACCAGCTGTTCTTTTTTCAACAAACTTTTTGCCATGGCTCTTTCATTTCGCACACCTCCCCAACCCAAACACCCTACATTCACAATACTAACGTAACATTAAACAGATCCTTAAAATACTCACTCCATCTCCTCTTGACCTCTTCCTTACCTGTTACCACTTTCCCATCTGCTGCCTTCACTAATGCTACCATCTCTTCTCCTGTTATGCTCACAGTATGAACCTCCTTCCAAAACAACTTATTCTCCTAGAAAATTTGCCAATATTCTCTTACCCCAATTTCTTCAGCCCTCTTTTCCAGTCCCTACGCCTTCCACAAGAACTACTGCCGCTTTCTCTTGTACATCTCCCAATCATTCGCATTCCTTTCTTGCAAATAACGCTCACGCCACTCTCTCTTCTTTTCCACCTACAGTTATATACATACATGCGTAGTGCGGAAAACGACGACGAAGTGTGTGTGTGTGTGTGTGTGTGTGTGTGTGTGTGTGACATACAAGTAGAGAGAAAGACAGAAGGGAAAGGATGGAGGGAACAGTAAGACGGAGGGTGAAGAAGTACAATTACGTGTGTCATGTACACAATACCTTCAACTCACGTATGACACTAACGCGGCTCTCTTGACCCTCACCAAACATCAGCCCTAAACATCCTCAGCATCTTAGTTCTTACTTCCACATGAAGGACCACAGTCAGCAGATGACGAGCCCTATCTGTATGCACATCCTGGCCACGCACACACACACACACACACACACACATTCTTTCCTCTGTTCAAATGACGCCGTAAAACAAATCGTAATTGCCTGTTCAAGACTAATTATCCTTCTGTGTGTCAGACGATACAATTACTAGCCCCGAGTATTCCGGCTGTGTTGGGATGGGGAGGAAGAGGCTGGTGGCGCCAGTGACTGGCGGCCGGTAAGAAACTTCGTGACAGATGGAAGCGGTGGCTGAAATTTGCCAGTCGTGTCCGCTGTTCATCTTCCATCCCAGACGATCCTTGACGTACAAATGGCACCATTAGTACTGGTCCGGCCTGAGTGATGGAGCCCTGACCTCCACAGGGTACACACACACACACACACACACACACACACACACACACACACACACACACACACACACACACAACACACACACATTATCCCGACACCAGTGTTTGTCAGAAGTTAAAATCGCTACATATATTTCATGCGAGGGGGAGGGGAGGGGTTGGTAAGCGCAGGAACAGTAATGGGCAAGCAATTGAAACATTAATTACCCAAGAGAAGGTGAGGCAAACCAGCTGAAATTATACCCCTGAAACATTCTGAAGTTCCAATGAAGTGGTACAACCTGCCTGTCGACCGTACTGATACCGAGTATCACCTGCCCGCCCTAACACGACGGAGGAACTAGCCATCACCACCACCAGGTCAGGTCACACTCAGGTCATAGCAGGATAACTCCTGAACTCTCCTGTACCTCGAGTGAGTGACCACACTACCTTGTACCACCATCGTGGGGCAGGTGCGGCGCTCTCCTGCCACAGAGACTCACGTCCAGCCCAGCTGACCACTAACATGCCTGAGGGTCTGGAGGTGGTACGGGTTAAGGTTTGGCCCACATTACACCCACGCCAGAGTGGACCCATCACCTACTGCCTGGTCTACCACCCGTCGACCAGGGAGGACACTTGTAGGACATACTACCCACACCTCTGACACGCTTAGGACGATGTACCCTTGTTCCAAGCCTGTGATATGTGGGGACTTCGATGATATCGACAACACCGTCCTCCAAGAAGAGCTACGTCATATTGTTCACTTTCCCACTCGTGGTCACCACACCCTCTTGACCTGATTCTCACTGACACCAGAACTTATCGGCCACTTATTGTCTCATTACTGGAGTGAGGTGACCAGTGAAGATGAGGCTGGCATCATGTGGAAGACTTATCATGACACCTGCAGCCAGGCACACCAACACTTCCTTCCCCCAGAAGACGGTAACACTACACCCGGCCGACGTTCCCTGGATCACCCACCGCATTAAGCGCCTCATGCAGCAGCGAACTCGAGCGTTCAACTGTCGCAGCAGCAACGACCTATACAAGCAACCTCGCAACTAACAGCAACGCGAAGTACGAGCCGCGAAGAAGGCCGATTACCCAACATGGGTCAGTGATATGACAGAATAAGGAAGTAACTGGCTGTGACAAGCGAAGGTTCTCCCCAACCCCTGTGTAGACCAACCCAGCAATGAGGAGACCGCACACCAGATCAACAACCACTTTGCCAATATCTGCCGACCATTACCTCAACTGGACATCAACTTCCTCCCAGCGTACCTGCCAACCCCGTCTACCCCGAACACAGTAGAGGATTATCAAGTAGCTAAGCGCCTTAAAACCAGACGATCTACAACGCCCACACATCTACCACCGGAACTATACAAGGAATTTTCTAGTGAATCAGCTTCACTGCTAACTGCCATAATCCAATGCTTCATTCAAACAATCTAAATGCCCAACAGTTTGGAAGACAACATATGTCACTCCACTACCCATATCCACTAACCCAGAGTCTCTTAATAGCTTACCACCTGTTGCCATTACTCCAATCCCCAGACTACTTTCTGAAAGTTTTGTGTTTGACTGAGCCTTAACACATTGCTGAATCAGTATTCCCTCAGCAGTTTGGAGACATGTAGTCTTCGTCCACCGCTCATAGCCTTGTCAGCCTCCTACACTTCATTTACCACAACTTGGAGAGGCGCAAGACCTCGTTGGTGCTCACCTTCCTACACTTCACTAAGGCTTTAGACGACTTGGTCAACCATAACATCATCATAAAGAAAGCCGTCCACCAGGGACTACGGGGTGCCTCGTCTCGTGGCTGATGGACTTCCTGACCACACGACACCAAACCCGCCCGCTTCAGGGGCGCCACATCGGCATCACTACCCCTACCATGTGGTGTACCACAGGGACATCATGATGGGGCCGCTCAGCTTCCTCATCCTTATCAGTGACGCCCTGAAGGAGACAAACCACTGATGGAAGTACGTAGTCGACTCCACCTTTGGCATCACCATCAACAACAGCACCCCTGCCATCACCGCCCTTCAGAACACCATCAACAACCTTCAGGAGTGGACTACAACCACCGACGTCACCATCAACCACAACAAGACTGTGATGATGCGCATCAACGTGGGCGCAGACAACACCCTGTCCCCTGACATCACACCCCAGGCCCTGACATCCTCCAGGTAGTCAGAGACTTCACACTTCTTGGTGTTACAATAGACGACGGTTTGAACTGGAAGACTCATGTCATCACTATTATCAAATCTTCATCCTCATCCTCCCCCTCGGGGCTGGTCAACAGATGGGTACTTGGCTCAGGTTGAAATGACTGTGTGTTTATATACGTACAGGTGTAAGAACATGGTACATATGTACAAGTTTAAGAGAAGGAGCAACAAGGGTGTAAAACCCTTTGCGTAAAACACACACACACACACACACACACACACACACAAAAGCCATACATGAGCTCAATAGCTTTACCGCTGGAAGCTAAATCTTCACCTTTACGAGCACTTGTGTCGATATGGTAATAAGTGAAGAAACCGGGGCGTGGCTTGTTTATATACTGCCCGAGGGTCGTGGCCAGAGGGGTCCAGTGTGTGGATAGGAGGCTCGGAGGGCGTGGGACGACAACGTTCATGGCTATACCTTAAAGGCAGGTGGACAGGTGCTGATGATGGTGAGGTGCAGGTGGGTAAAAAAAAATAAGGCAACCATTTTTTCATTTCTATTTTTTTCCTTTATCCCACAAGAACGGCCACTCGAGGGTACATCCCTGTTCATCCTATAGGCCAGTGGAGCACAGAGGATACAGAAGACGCATAAGGTCCAAGTCTGTGCCTCACTGACACACAAAGACATACAGACCACACAGACTGGATTACTTTACTGGTTACACATTAAGACAAATGGTGACGAGGACTTGAGCAGCACTGAATGAATTGTTCCGTGAGTCACACAGAGAAAATGTTTAGTGTTGAGAGTGTCTGTGTGATAACGGGAATCAACAGTGACACGCAACGTAAACGGCAACGGTTGGAGACATCAGGAATGGCCACAGGTTTACATATATATATAGTGTCCGACATGGCACGGCCAAAACATGTCCCAGTTAAGGCCATTTCGAGCACAATGACAAAAGTAATAGATAAAGAATGAATAGATTAACTAAGGGTGTGCAAGTGTGTGTAGACCTGACTCTTTAAGGTCAAAATGTCAGAGGAAGACAGACAGGTTAGAAGACAGAAGGAAAGGGATTCCATAGCTTCGTTGCTCGAGCAGAGGAGGAGGTGCTACAGCGTTCAATGTTCACACAGCGTCGTGAGAGAACCTCCCGCTGCCTGCCTACTTCCTACGGGAATCTTTACCGGGGGGCCACTCTTGCCCCGACAACCCACGCCACAACACCTCTGTGTTTCTGTCTACAACTACGGAATACCATCAGCCCTGTCACAACATTTCTGTGTCACTATCTATAACGAATGGACACGATCAACCCTTCTATGTCCCTATCCATAACCAGGGAACACACCATCGACTCTGTTGTAACATTTCTGTGCCACTATCCATAACCACGGGACACGATCAACCCTATTACAACCCTTCTATGTCACTACCCACAAGCGCGGGACATGATCGTCCCTGCCACTACCCTTCTATGTCCCAATGCATAACAACTGGGCGCGAGACCTCGCGTCACAACCCTTTTGCGTCACTCCACAACACAGGGGGAAGTCATCCATGCCGCTCTGCAGCTGAGAACATAAGACGTGAGGACACTGCATGACGCCTACTGTCCCCATGCTAGGCAGGTCCTGAGTCTGTCCACCCCACAACCAACCATCTGAACAGAAATCATAACAGGTACGAGTGTTGGGGCTGCAGGCGGGTCTTGTCTCCCCAGCCACCAATGTCGATGATCTCTGCGCGAGCAGCAAACCTCATTTTTCTCTGACCCGACACTTTACCGCTTTACAAGTAACTAAACTCTGATAGAAAGTGGAGCAGTAGTAACAGGTAAGAGGTTTACGTCCGAGAGAGTGCGTCTGTTTAACGTTTATGTCCAGGTATCTAGAGTCATATACAGTCACTGTTCGGTTGCCATGACTTGTCACCGGCCGACAGCCACGACCAGTCACTGGTGGGCAGCCACGACCAGTCACTGGTGGGCAGCCACGAACAGTCACTGGCCGGCAGCCAAGACCAGTCACTGGTGGGCAGCCACGACCAGTCACTGGCCGGCAGCCAAGACCAGTCACTGGCCGGCAGCCACGACCAGTCACTGGCCGGCAGCCAAGACCAGTCACTGGCCGGCAGCCACGACCAGTCACTGGTGGGCAGCCAAGACCAATCACTGGTGGGCAGCCACGACCAGTCACTGGTGGGCAGCCACCACCAGTCACTGGCCGGCAGCCAAGACCAGTCACTGGTGGGCAGCCAAGACCAGTCACTGGTGGGCAGCCATGACCAGTCACTGGCCGGCAGCCAAGACCAGTCACTGGCCGGCAGCCAAGACCAGTCACTGGTGGGCAGCCTAGATCAGTCACTGGCCGGGCAGCCACGACCGTGACTAGTCACTGGTTAGTGTCTCAATACCACCGTCACAGCATTGAGGCGGGCAGTCCTCTACTCCCTCACCCCCTCCAGCAAAGTCTTCCTGTGTACTGCAAGAAAATGGTTCCCGTCCATAAGGCTTGTCCTTTACAGATTACCTTTAGAATGACTGACCCTCAAAAAAAAAAAAAAAAAAAAAACCGGTCTAACCTTTCTGTATCGACAGACGCAGGGGGGGAACACGCCAATACCCTAAATGGATTTCAGGTGCAGCGGTAGAGCTGGTCTTTGAGTCTTTTATGGGAAGGAACCGAACATGGGGACTGATCCTCAACATCGAGTCCGACTCTCGGACCAGCCATGCCTCGCAGAGTCCACGCATCGGGTCAAGATAAGGCGTTTTTCCGAGTGTTTTACACTCTGAAATAACACCTACATGACCTCGATCATGAGCTAGATAGATAGACAGAGGGTACACAGAGGATCGTTGTCAATCCCGCTTGGTCATGAGGACACCAGTAGGTGGCAGTCCTCCCCACAGGGGCCAGGCTCTCGCTCGCCTGCACCAGAATGCAATATAAAACGAGCAGTCAATACTGGGAGCCAAGTGCTCAACGGCTTCCATGTTTAGTTGTCATGGACGCCACGGGAGGGACGGACGGCCGAAAACCAGACGCATATGTAGCAGTTTATATCATTTTTTTTCTCTCCTCTCTTTCCCTCTCTAGATCGGGGTCGTCTAGCATAGGGCTAGGGCGCTCCTTCGGCAGCCGTGAAGGAACCCCATGCTAACGGGTCCTGCTGGCCGGGTCAGTACTGTGACCAGCCACACAAGATCACAAGAGAATCTACGACACTGGACGAACAGCTGCGTGGACGACTGGGGCGCGAGGAAATATAACAGAGAGGGACACAATGTAAGTAAATCATACAGGAACACTTAATATAAGTAAATCAAAGAGGAACACTTACTATAAGTAATTCATAGAGGAACATTTAATATAAGTAAATTATAGAGGAACACTTATAATAAGTAATTCATAGAAACACTTAATATAAGTAAATTAAAGAGGAACACTTAATATAAGTAAATCATAGAGGAACACTTAATATAAGTAAATTAAAGAGGAACACTTAATATAAGTAAATCATAGAGGAACACTAAGATAAGTAAGTTATACTAAACAAAGATGATGAACTGTTGCGGTATATATATTTTTTTTTTTTTTTTTGCTTTGTCGCTGTCTCCCGCGTTTGCGAGGTAGCGCAAGGAAACAGACGAAAGAAATGGCCCAACCCCCCCCCCATACACATGTATATACATACGTCCACACACGCAAATATACATACCTACACAGCTTTCCATGGTTTACCCCAGACGCTTCACATGCCTTGATTCAATCCACTGACAGCACGTCAACCCCGGTATACCACATCGCTCCAATTCACTCTATTCCTTGCCCGCCTTTCACCCTCCTGCATGTTCAGGCCCCGATCACACAAAATCTTTTTCACTCCATCTTTCCACCTCCAATTTGGTCTCCCTCTTATCCTCGTTCCCTCCACCTCCGACACATATATCCTCTTGGTCAATCTTTCCTCACTCATTCTCTCCATGTGCCCAAACCATTTCAAAACACCCTCTTCTGCTCTCTCAACCACGCTCTTTTTATTTCCACACATCTCTCTTACCCTTACGTTACTTAGTCGATCAAACCACCTCACACCACACATTGTCCTCAAACATCTCATTTCCAGCACATCCATCCTCCTGCGCACAACTCTATCCATAGCCCACGCCTCGCAATCATACAACATTGTTGGAACCACTATTCCTTCAAACATACCCATTTTTGCTTTCCGAGATAATGTTCTCGACTTCCACACATTCTTCAAGGCTCCCAGAATATTCAGCCCCTCCCCCACCCTATGATCCACTTCCGCTTCCATGGTTCCATCCGCTGCCAGATCCACTCCCAGATATCTAAAACACTTCACTTCCTCCAGTTTTTCTCCATTCAAACTCACCTCCCAATTGACTTGACCCTCAACCCTACTGTACCTAATAACCTTGCTCTTATTCACATTTACTCTTAACTTTCTTCTTCCACACACTACCAAACTCAGTCACCAGCAGCCACCAGCGCTGTATATATATATATATATATATATATATATATATATATATATATATATATATATATATATATATATATATATATGTGTGTGTGTGTGTGTGTGTAAAAAAAAAGAACTCTTGATATTCTTTGACTGACAAACAGACACAAAGCTTAAGAAATAAACGGGTAAACAATTAACGGATGACTCTCGGATGCACTGATGAGTCGAAAGATATTCCGGGTGCCGTCGTGATCACAGATCTCCAGGAAACGTAAACAGTTTATCATGATAAATGGAAGACTCCTGAGGGTTACAGTCCAGACCCTGGAAGGAAGACTTCACGTTATCCAGGTCCTCGCATCTTAAGAGTGTCTCACAATACAGATCAAAGACCAGTTTTATAAGGTATCGGATAAACCGGATAATGAAGGTCAAATACTTCCCATTGATGAAAATTTTTCACAATGTGAGACTTGAATGGAACAGGTGAAACATGAGAGAAAACATTTTGAAAAAATAATCGGGCCTTCTGATCTGTGAGAGAAATGACATGTCTCTCATGGCCACCCGTTTCTGGTCATCATAGTAGGTCTACAAGGGACACATGGGATAGACACAATGGGCAGCTTGACCAACGACTATGTAATTCCTCAATTCAGACAGAAGAACTTTTCACACGAGTCTCTCAAAACTGAAAAAAAAAGAAATAAAAGAAACCTCAAAACAGATTCTATCTGAAAGATTCATAAAGCAGAAAATGGAGTCCATATGAGTCTTCAGATACTGAGGGTCTGGAATCAGCTGGAAAATGAGTTAAACAAGACTGCAGTGGCCACAGTGTGTGTGTGTGTGTGTGTGTGTGTGTGTGTGTGTGTGTGTGGACACAATGATCACGGAGCTACTAGACAGTGACGAACATCCGTGGTGGACCTTGGAGAAAAAAAAAAAGGCTCCAGTTAAAATGAAAAGCAAAATCTCTGAGAAAAGTATGATGAAACATAACATTAGAAACTAAATACCAAGCCTGGAAAGGCCCCAGTGGTCTGCTGCTGCTGGAATACTTTAGTATTCTTCTCTAATACATCATCGAAAGGGGACATGTTGAACGTGTGAAACGTAAACCCAGGAAAATAATTCTGGAAAGAGTTATCAGATAATAAAGATAAGAGTAGACTCAGTATACGATCTCGTATATAAACGAACAATGAGTTCTAGAAAACCAGATAGTGAAAGACGATCAATAAACATATCATAAATCATGAGTCTGTGATGGACCCAAATGAACACAACAAAATCTCTAAATGCACCACAGGAAGACTCAGACGAGGAAGAAACTATGGAAGAAATATATATATATATATATATATATATATATATATATATATATATATATATATATATATATATATATATATATATATATATGTATATATACAAACCTCCAACAGCCACGATCGAAAGCCCGGGACCCCTGTGCAAGAAGCGGGAATGCTAACCGCTAGGCTATGGGCCTAGCGTTAGCATCCGCTAGGCTATATATATATGTTAGCACTCCCGCGTCTTGCACAGGGGTCCCGGGTTCGATCCTGGCTGTTGGAGGTTTGTATGTTTCATGAAGGTGCGCGTTCCTATGCACTTTGTTCGTGTATATATATATATACACACACACATACATATATATATATACATATACATATATATATATATATATATATATATATATATATATATATATATATATATATATATATATATGTACAGAGCATCAGATTGGGAAAGAGCAGTGTGGTTTCAGAAGTGGTAGAGGATGTGTGGATCAGGTGTTTGCTCTGAAGAATGTACGTGAGAAATACTTAGAAAAGCAAATGGATTTGTATGTAGCATTTATGGATCTGGAGAAGGCATATGATAGAGTTGATAGAGATGCTCTGTGGAAGGTACTAAGAATATATGGTGTGGGAGGCAAGCTGTTAGAAGCAGTGAAAAGTTTTTATCGAGGATGTAAGGCATGTGTACGTGTAGGAAGAGAGGAAAGTGATTGGTTCTCAGTGAATGTAGGTTTGCGGCAGGGGTGTGTGATGTCTCCATGGTTGTTTAATTTGTTTATGGATGGGGTTGTTAGGGAGGTGAATGCAAGAGTTTTGGAAAGAGGGGCAAGTATGAAGTCTGTTGTGGATGAGAGAGCTTGGGAAGTGAGTCAGTTGTTGTTCGCTGATGATACAGCGCTGGTGGCTGATTCATGTGAGAAACTGCAGAAGCTGGTGACTGAGTTTGGTAAAGTGTGTGAAAGAAGAAAGTTAAGAGTAAATGTGAATAAGAGCAAGGTTATTAGGTACAGTAGGGTTGAGGGTCAAGTCAATTGGGAGGTAAGTCTGAATGGAGAAAAACTGGAGGAAGTAAAGTGTTTTAGATATCTGGGAGTGGATCTGGCAGCGGATGGAACCATGGAAGCGGAAGTGAATCATAGGGTGGGGGAGGGGGCGAAAATCCTGGGAGCCTTGAAGAATGTTTGGAAGTCGAGAACATTATCTCGGAAAGCAAAAATGGGTATGTTTGAAGGAATAGTGGTTCCAACAATGTTGTATGGTTGCGAGGCGTGGGCTATGGCTAGAGTTGTGCGCAGGAGGGTGGATGTGCTGGAAATGAGATGTTTGAGGACAATATGTGGTGTGAGGTGGTTTGATCGAGTAAGTAATGTAAGGGTAAGAGAGATGTGTGGAAATAAAAAGAGCGTGGTTGAGAGAGCAGAGGAGGGTGTTTTGAAATGTTTTGGGTACATGTAGAGAATGAGTGAGGAAAGATTGACCAAGACGATATATGTGTCGGAGGTGGAGGGAACGAGAAGTGGGAGACCAAATTGGAGGTGGAAAGATGGAGTGAAAAAGATTTTGAGTGATCGGGGCCTGAACATGCAGGAGGGTGAAAGGCGGGCAAGGAATAGAGTGAATTGGATCGATGTGGTATACCGGGGTCGACGTGCTGTCAATGGATTGAATCAGGGCACGTGAAGCGTCTGGGGTAAACCATGGAAAGTTGTGTGGGGCCTGGATGTGGAAAGGGAGCTGTGGTTTCGGGCATTATTGCATGACAGCTGGAGACTGAGTGTGAGCGAATGGGGCCTTTGTTGTCTTTTCCTGGCGCTGCCTCGCGCACATGAGGGGGGAGGGAGATGTTATTCCGTATGTGGCGGGGTGGCGATGGGGGTGAGTAGGGGCAGACAGTGCGAATTGTGTGCATGCGTGTATATGTGTGTGTCTGTGTGTGTATATATGTGTGTACGTTGGGATGTGTGGGTGTGTATGTTTGCGTGTGTGGACGTGTGTGTGTGTGCATGTGTGTGGGGGTGGGTTGGGCCATTTCTTTCGTCTGTTTCCTTGCGCTACCTCGCAGGCGCGGGAGACAGCGACAAAGCAAAATAAATAAATATATATATATATATATATATATATATATATATATATATATATATATATATATATATATATATATATATATACAAAGCAAAATAAATAAAGAAATATATATATATATATATATATATTTATATATATATATATATATATATATATATATATATATATATATATATATATATATATATATATATATATTATCTCTTGGTATGGTGCTACTGCCAGACTCTGTCTGCTTGAGGTTACACCTGGAGTTATAATACATCTTTGTCAGTGTAGCAGAGTACAGTCTCGTCAAAGTGCTTCTTGTGTTAAACGACTCCATCATGTCTCTGCTGCTGAGTGTGGCGCAGATTTGGGTTGCAAGAGTCCCAGAGAAAATGGGTTCTGGGTAACACCAAGACCGTCTCAGATGAAGGTCTTGTGGTAATGAATGATATATAGGTATTACCGGACACTGTCTGCCTGTGATTAAGCGTCCCTGTATCATCATCAATCAAGGGAAAGGAGTTGTAACTAGACAAGGAATTTTTCACTCTCAAGGAATCCATCATTTACCTGCTACTGATTGCAGTGCAGCCTCAAAGCTGCAGGAGCCTTATATAAAGGGTCCTGACAGTATATATATATATATATATATATTTTTTTTTTTGCTTTGTCGCTGTCTCCCGTGTTTGCGAGGTAGCGCAAGGAAACAGACGAAAGAAATGGCCCAACCCATCCCCATACACATGTATATACATACGTCCACACACGCAAATATACATACCTACACAGCTTTCCATGGTTTACCCCAGACGCTTCACATGCCCTGATTCAATCCACTGACAGCACGTCACCCCCGGTATAACACATCGATCCAATTCACTCTATTCCTTGCCCTCCTTTCACCCTCCTGCATGTTCAGGCCCCGATCACACAAAATCTTTTTCACTCCATGTTTCCACCTCCAATTTGGTCTCCCACTTCTCCTCGTTCCCTCCACCTCCGACACATATATCCTCTTGGTCAATCTTTCCTCACTCATTCTCTCCATGTGCCCAAATCATTTCAAAACACCCTCTTCTGCTCTCTCAACCACGCTCTTTTTATTTCCACACATCTCTCTTACCCTTACGTTACTCACTCGATCAAACCACCTCACACCACACATTGTCCTCAAACATCTCATTTCCAGCACATCCATCCTCCTACGCACAACTCTATCCATAGCCCACGCCTAGCAACCATACAACATTGTTGGAACCACTATTCCTTCAAACATACCCATTTTTGCTTTCCGAGATAATGTTCTCGACTTCCACACATTCTTCAAGGCTCCCAGGATTTTCGCCCCCTCCCCCACCCTATGATCCACTTCCGCTTCCATGGTTCCATCCGCTGCCAGATCCACTCCCAGATATCTAAAACACTTTACTTCCTACAGTTTTTCTCCATTCAAACTTACCTCCCAATTGACTTGACCCTCAACCCTACTGTACCTAATTACCTTGCTCTTATTCACATTTACTCTTAACTTTCTTCTTTCACACACTTTACCAAACTCAGTCACCAGCTTCTGCAGTTTCTCACATGAATCAGCCACCAGCGCTGTATCATCAGCGAACAACAACTGACTCACTTCCCAAGCTCTCTCATCCTCAACAGACTTAATACTTGCCCCTCTTTCCAAAATTCTTGCATTCACCTCCCTAACAACCCCATCCATAAACAAATTAAACAACCATGGAGACATCACACACCCCTGCCGCAAACCTACATTCACTGAGAACCAATCACTTTCCTCTCTCCCTACACGTACACATGCCTTACATCCTCGATAAAAACTTTTCACTGCTTCTAACAACTTGCCTCCCACACCATATATTCTTAATACCTTCCACAGAGCATCTCTATCAACTCTATCATATGCCTTCTCCAGATCCATAAATGCTACATACAAATCCATTTGCTTTTCTAAGTATTTCTCACATACATTCTTCAAAGCAAACACCTGATCCACACATCCTCTACCACTTCTGAAACCACACTGCTCTTCCCCAATCTGATGCTCTGTACATGCCTTCACCCTCTCAATCGATACCCTCCCATATAATTTACCAGGAATACTCAACAAACTTATACCTCTGTAATTTGAGCACTCACTCTCATCCCCTTTACCTTTGTACAATGGCACTATGCACGCATTCCGCCAATCCTCAGGCACCTCACCATGAGTCATACATACATTAAATAACCTTACCAACAGTCAACAATACAGTCACCCCCTTTTTTTAATAGATTCCACTGCAATACCATCCAAACCTGCTGCCTTGCCGGCTTTCATCTTTCATCTATATATGTATATATATATATATATATATATATATATATATATATATATATATATATATATATATATATATATATATATATATATAATTCATGATATATACATATTCACATATGGTATTAGGGGCACGGGGCGTCACCTTCACGAGGCGTGCTTCAGCATCAGTGGACGGAAAGAAGTAGAGAGTCTCGCTGAGTAACTTTGCCTTCCAAAGGAGCCCATTGTTTCCCCACTCTTGATTGCAGTTTGCAGATGCATAAGCCCCAAGAAAATCGTCGTGTGTGTGTGTGTGTGTGTGTGTGTGGTCTAGCTCTTCTCTCTCAGAATTCCGGTTCTCCATTTCAGTCCATTTCGGCCAGTGGTCAGTGAAGGACGACCTCCCCGTTATGATTTACCACGACCGCCACCCCTCGCCGGGTCTGCCGCCCGTCACGACCTTGTGCTTGGCCTCCGTTGTTCTCCAGCTCAGCCGCCGCCAACCTGCCTGGCTTCAGTCGTAGCCCCCAGCCTCAACTCATTCTTGGACGGCAGAGTTCCCCTCTCTGACAATACATGGAAGCACACTTGCTGCACCAGTATGCCCTATAACTGGAGCCCGCTCCCTGGCGACCCAACTCCATTCTGACAGAAATTTGTATCATCGTTCAGAATTAAGATGTGACTGGAGACTTAATGGCCCTTAGTAACATGGATGTGTGCTCTGGTTAGCCATGGATATTGCCAGCGTAGATCATCGTGAGGACTGTCGGGCCTAGGACACTGGTGGTGGTCGGGTGTGGTGATCGGTGTGCTGGGAGGAGGCGGTAGTGGTGATCGGTGTGGTGGATGTGGTAGGGTTTTTATTCTGGTAGTGGTGATAGTGCAAGGTGTGGTGGTGGTGGTGGTGGAGCGAGAGGAGGAGGGTAATTGTGGTAGTGATGGTGGTAGTGGTAACAGTATTGAAGGTGTGGTGGTGGTGGTGGAGACAAATAGTGAGGGAATACATCAGCTGAGGCGAGGATTGCAGTGTCTGGAGCCAGGCCAATCAAGACCAGGAAGAGATAGGTTGGGAATCAAGGATATTTATAATGAAAGGAAGGAAGGAAGGAGGGAAAGAGAAGAGGAAGAGGGACTGAGTGACTGATGCGAACAGGAGAAAAGTAAGAATGAGAAATTAATACAGACGAGAGAAGGAAGTAAGAAGATTACGATATAATGTGAGAGCAAAGCCGAATAAATCTTGTATGTAAAGAAAAGTTTCAAGAAAATGTTGAGAGAACAAAACGAAGAGGTTCAAAGCAAGGAGAGGAAATTGGCTGAGAAGGAGGAGGAGGAAGATGTGGATAGATGGAATGACAAGGCTAGGCAGGTGAAAGGGTGATCGGAGTCAGAAGTTTATATGTGGCTTCTGAATAATCTGAAACTTTTTAAGGAATGGGAAATGTGACTGAAAACCGAGGCTAAGGGAAGACAAGAGATGAATATAAGGCGAATAGGAACTCCTGTGGTGCACGAGTAATGTCCTTTGAAGTAATGTCTCCATTGAGGACCTTGTCCCCCGCTTCTTACTAGTTCATAGTAAATAACAAAACGCTAATCAGTGTGCCATACACACCTGAGGAGAACACACCGTGCAAACGTAATGCAGAACTGGTCAGAAACACGTCGATGTTTTTCCATACAGAGTTATGTAAGATGAGGGTAAGAATGCGCCACAGTGATTACCTAGTCTCAAATGCATACTGCATGGCATGTACCTTTAGTTAACGCATGCAGAAGCGCGAAAAAAGATAAACACACACACACACACACACACACAGCATACATGAATTTAAGATGCATGACAGTAAAATACGTTCAAGAGATGGGGGTCCCGCGAGCGTAAAACTTCCTCCCCCTGTACAGTGCTGCAGTTTTATCATCATTATACACGAATGCTCTGAGTGGCTTGACTCCACTCTACAGCGACGACTCAAGTTCTGTCCAGTGAATTCTACTGCCGTATTTACGGTGTACTACGAGTCGCTGGACAAGCTGGCTTGTCGTCTGCAAACACTGGAGTCCAAAAATGATGTGTTGATTCTCTTGGCACTTCTACTTCAGCACATTTTGGCTGGGGGAGGAATAGTGTCACACGGATTTTCAGTGAAACAATGAGTATTTCCACTGTATCTAAAAACAAAAGCTATTATCTTCCATACCCGGATATACATCATATCCATAGATCATGGTAAAGCTATCCAGGCTCTGAATTTCTGAATCAGCAAACGCATCCATCTGTTCGAACGCGAGATTATGAATGTGGCTATATATGGCTAAGCTCTTGCCTGGGTCACTAGATGTCTTTATATACAGTACTGGATGGCCGGACAGGGGCGTCGGGTGACCCACACTCACAGACCTGCTCAACAATGACGCCTCGTTATGATGGAGGGAGGAGTAAGGCAGCAGGAGGTGAGGTCGACTATGGAGGCGAGGCTATGGGCTTAAAGCTAGGCAGAGATAACTTTAAAACTGGCCGTTCTATCGTGGTCTTTTGTACACAATCCATCACAGATAACCTCCGACCATGATGGTGCGAGGCTACAGTTGGCTTCGTCGAAAACGGGATACTGACACCGGCACAGGCAAAGAAAACAAAAAAAAAAAAAAAACCATTGCTCCCATCCGACGTTGTTCGTAAGAAACTATTTCAAAGCAAACATTTTCATCTTATAATCTGCCCAGATCATGTACACTAACGATGGAACTCGAATCGAGGAAATTCAATTAAAAAACCCCAGTTTTCTCTCGCTGCAGTGCCCCCCCCCCTCCCTCCCCCTCCCCGGAATACCACGACTGAGGAGACAAGGAGGCCTTCGTGGAAGACCCTATACTGGAGCCCTACCAGTCGTCAGGAGCCATGGTCCCCAAACTCTGCTCGATTTCCTGGGAATGAAACAAAACAAATAAAAACAGCATCATTGTTCTTTTAGGGACACAGCTGGAGGTCGGGCCCGAGCAGAACAAAGGCCACTTATATCGCTGGTTAAGACGAGGGCTTACCTTCCAATGGTTCGCTGCACAATAAGGGCAGGAGATAGGGGAGACATGGGAACCCAGGGAGGGAGGGCGTGATGGTGAAGGATATAAACGTTGGAGGCAAGAAAAGAAACGATAAAACTAGTATGTACATACATACATACACACATACATACATATATACATCATGAGTCGCCGTCTCCCGCGTTAGCGAGGTAGCGCTAGGAACAGGCGAAAAGAGACCACATCCGCTCACGTCCTTTCTCCAGGCCCCGGTCGCTTACATGCCCTGGTTCAGTTCAGTTCACTATCAGCACGTCGAGAGATAGATAGAGAGAGAGAGAGAGAGAGAGAGAGAGAGAGAGAGAGAGAGAGAGAGAGAGAGAGAGAGAGAGAGAGAGAGAAGAGAAGAGAAGAGAAGAGAAGAGAAGAGAAGAGAAGAGAGAGAGGAGAGGAGAGGAGAGGAGAGGAGAGGAGAGGAGAGAGAGAGCTGAAGACAGGAAGAGCTGAGAGGTTGTGTCAGCAACTTCGCTGCGAGAAATCAAGCATTAGCGATGGGTTGACATGAAGGTCAGATTGGATGACGTGGTCGCTGATGGTCGAAATGGAAGGCATAGGGTATACAGCCTGCAGAGTTGTGCAATGAAAAACGAACGGTGATTGGTAATATTCGCTATCATAACAGTGACATACGTAAGTATGAGTTGACGATTGGGGTTAGTGGTGGACGGTCTTTATTGATTACGCACTGTGAGGCGCGCTAAAGAGAGACTTTTGTAAGTACATATGGTAAGAGGAGGCAGCTGGTAGGACGTCTGAACTGGTTACTTCTGGTGGAGGCGAGGGTGAAAGTCTGTAAAGGCTTCATGAAAATGGAAAATGGTAAGACTGCGAAGAGGGTGGTCAAAGAAGCTTGGTCAAAGAAGCTTATGTGAAGAGACGCCAGGAGACATCAGATGTAAAACGGCGAAAGGAAAGAGTAAACGAAACCCCAGCAACGGGCGAAGTGCCGGAGATGGTCAGAGTCTTGCTTACGTACAAAGGAGCACGAAGGAATCCAGACAGCAACAGACCACTGATTTCATACGACGCTTTGGCTGACAGTGGAAGAGACCAGAAACTTACAGATAGTGTCTTGAGATTAGAAAGACACACACACACATCTTTCAAACAGAAAGACCTGTAAACATTTCATTGTAACTAGGGAGGCGCATATATGCTACCCATGGACATGAAGCATAACATTCATCAAGTTTCTTCTTAAATGTATCTATGAGAAACCATTCTACATGTTAACAATGCTGTTGAAGTATTAAGTAATTCACCTCTAAAACATGCTGGAGAAGTGTGTCATACGCAAGTGGGATGTGGACGTGTCGGAAGGGTTGTGGGTGGTGGGATGAGGAAGTTAATTTGTGAGTCAGGGTTGTGGGTCGTGGGATGAGGAAGTTTAAGTTGTGACTCAAAGTGAACTGAACACTTACCTAATCATGTTTGCGGATGATGCTAAGTTCATACGAGAAATACGGAATGAAAACGGTGGCCTTTACAGGTGGACCTGGACAAACTCCAAAGCTGGTAAGATAAATGGATGATGAGATTCGCTCCTGGTAAGTGCAAGGTAATGAGGATGAGACACAGCGAAAGAATGGCTCAGTAGGACTACTAACCAGCGGGGGAGAAATACTACAGGAATCGATGTGTGCGAGGGATATTCAGGCGTCCAAATCGTACCGAATGCGTCGCCAGAGCTACGCATCAGAACTGTCAGAGACGTTAAGTGTGTGCTGGCAAATATCAAGATGGCATTCCGGTACATAGAGAGGGAAATGTTTAGTGAGATATTCACATCATGTATTACAACCAAACTGAATTATGCTTCTCTGGTCACCGCACGCAGAGACACATTATGGTATGGTTAAGAAGGTCCAGAGCTGAGGAACCAAGGAGGATGCCATGATTAAGAAGGTTCAGTGGCTGCTGAATGTTGAAGGCTCCACACCTGTCTGCCTCAGAGGAGGAGAGTAAGAGGGCCGGCCTGATAGGAGCATCTACGTCCCTGGATCAGATGGGTGATGTTGAGAGGACGTAGTTGTCCACGAGGTGCAGTAACAGGGTCACCAGAGGTCACGACCAGAGGCTGAGGTTAAGAAGGTTGTTACCCACTGCCGTTGTAGCAGTAGTGGGTGGGCAGGCAACCACCCACTAGCGAGGCACTAACCACCTGGGTCTCGGGAGGGATGGTGGCTATGGCGCAGTGAGCCACCGCAGCTGCTTCTCTTTCGTATCCACTCCCATGACCAGGTCGCTGTCTTTTCTTTTTTAACCTTAACTCAATCACATGTGGATTACTGACCTACAACTTCAATCCCACACACACACCTTTCCACATACACGACACTCGACAACGCAAGTTTCACACACACGTACACGGTACTGCAAGGGAGACTCACTCTTCCCACACGGAGCACTACAAGCAAGACTCACACCCCCTGCAACCTTGTGCGTCTCCTCGCGCCTTTAACTTCTCATCAAATTCCCAACGACAAAAACGCAAAGCTCAACCACACCCTCAAGCGCACTGGGTCACCATTAAGCCAGATAAGTACCCACTTTCTGCTCACTTAATCTGACAGTGTTACCCTTCTGTGCAAATACCGTGTTCCTGCCAACTTGTCTCACGCTAAATGGAGCAACCTGAACGGAAGGATGAGCGGAGGGGAAGCGAGGGGGAGACAAAGGGAAGTAGATGACACATCCGAGGATATATAATGCTGCTTTCTCGTCTGGAGTGGGACGGAGACTGACCCTGGGCCGTGCGTAGAAGTGTACGGAGCCCATGTCACGAATCCTGAAGCGTGAAATCGAATTTGTTCTACCTGGAGATAGAGCAGGAAGGTAATTACCCATGTATATCTCCCGTGTGTCGTAGATGGAGATTAAGAGGGACATAAGTGGTAGGGGGAGGAGACAGACAGGAAACCCTCCCCTCCTTTACTGTCAACTAAAAGGAAGAGGTACGAGAAGATGAGAATCATCTATATTCCTCGAGGATTCCATCGTCTGTTCCACACTCCCGACGCCGCCTCCATAAGGCGGGGGAAGGCGAGCAGGTACAACAAAACAATCGAATTTCAAGAGGAAATTAGATCTGAACCGAAGAACGTGATTCAGAACACCATCCGTCTTTCCTGACGGCAGATTCCACATCCTAGACACACAACATACCAGCTGATCAAGACGATCCTGGGGGAGGAAAGCTTCAGCTTATAAAGGCTTTAAGCTGATCCATAGCAGAACAGGTGTTTGTCACACGACCACTTCAGCCTCAGATGATACCAAGCTGATCCCAGCGGTGTAACTTTGTGTGTCAGCCTAGGTACAGCAACTTGAGAGGCGCTAAGTTATGCTCAGCCTACCAACTATGTCTCAAAATGCTAGACCAGCTTAATCCTCAGCAGGACAGATGTGTCTGACTCAAGCACGTCAGCTTGAGAAGGTCTCGTCAAGCTGGTGCTGTGTGGCGGAGGGCCAGCCTCTGGGAACAGCTCCTGGCACACTCGAGTCCAGACGAGGACAATGGCATCGTGTGCTTAATCGTTTTTACGACCCATCACCGCCTCGCCTCACCAGCTGCTGCACAGCTGGCTCTGGGTGCAGCTCACAGCTGGGTGATGGGTGTAGCTGACGGCTGGGTGTAGTGGTGAGCGATGTGGCTGACGGCTAGGTGTACGATTGATGGGTGTAGCTGACATCTGAGCGTTGGGGTGATGGGTATGGCTGATAGCTGAGTGATGGGGTGATGGGTGTGGCTGACAGCTGAGTGATGGGGTGATGGGTGTGGCTGATAGCTGAGTGATGGGGTGATGGGTGTGGCTGATAGCTGAGTGATGGGGTGATGGGTGTGGCAGACAGCTGGGTGTCGAGGTGGTAAGCGTGGCTGACGGATGGGTGTAGGGGTACTGGGTGGAGCTGAGAGCTGTCTGCAGGGATAACAGATGTTGGTATGAAGATGGGTGAGTGTGTACTAGGCATGGTGTACTGATGGCTGAGTGTACATTGTGTGTGTGTGTGGGGGGGGGGGGTGGACGACAGATGTACGTGTAGTTATGAATGGAAATAATGAAGTTTGGATGTAGATGCAGTGACGTGTGAGTGTTGCTGCTTGAGGTGTACAGACAGCTAAGTAAAGTATACGTGTAGTGCACGCAGTTGGGACTGAGTGTGAGTGTACTGGGTGAAGACGTAGTGACGGACTGGTTGTACGTCCAGTAGACGTGACGACGGATGGATATGGGTGTAATGGGTGTAGTGACGCGGGAAGAAGTAACGTTCCCGGATGAATGTGTAGAGGGTGTACGGACGGGTGAACAATGGGTGTAGGCGTGATGGATGTGCCGGCCAGCGAAGGTGTGTGAGGATGGAGGTGTCGTGACAGCCTGGGTGTAGTGAACGTCTAGTGTAAAGTGTAGTGGAACACTCACACACACACACACACACACACACATACACACACACATACACACACCCGGACGGATGCATTACCATCTTGACCAACTACCATGGAATCAAAGCCCCTCTGGTGTGGGCGTCATGCCATCCGAGCACAACACCGCACTTCAATCTGCGACACATAACGGCATCGATCACGGGACGAACCCTCCCTGAGACAGTGAGGGACGGAGGGAGGGAGGCACAGACGTGTGACAGGACGACGACGTCTGAGTCCGCCGACTCCTCTCGTTAGTGAGTCCGCCTGACGGAGTCCGCTTCACTGGACCATCAAGAGCTTCTCCTGAGTGTGTCAACCTCACTGATGAGCCATTTCACGATGATAATGAGCGGAAATTTGGATCTTTAATATTCTTTTCCCTCTGTTTTTTCTTCCGGTGGATTTCGTATCGGAATAAGGTACGACATCACCCTATCATCCTGATCCAGACACGATCTCATCGCCTGGCGTCCCTCAGGTTCAAGTGGAGGTGGAGAGACGTACAACAGGAGTACATCATCTATGTTAAATAAATTCCTACCGTTGAACTGCATTTTGCCTTCGATGGCAATGACAAGTGCCATGTTGCACGCTTCACACAGCGCCATGACGGAACGTCCCTTCCTCCAGACACACTTGGCTCCGTCTGCAACGCACACGCGACGCGACAACGCTTGAGGTGCATCTCTCAGTGTGTGTTGAGCCATAGCCACATCCTCCAGCATACGTCATGGCATCTGGTGAACCTAAAGTCTCACGTTCCCTGTTGCCTGGCGTGATATGTGTACATACTGGGGTTGTGGTACACCATCCTCACAGGTGTCCTTTATGGTAAAAGATGCATCAGAGTCAGCTAAGCTCTTCCTCCTCCCCTCCCTCCCCACACCGTTGTATTTCACTGTATTCATTGCAAGATAAGACCTCCTTCTCTATATGTGTGTGTGTCAGCTGATAGCCTTCGCCCCTTTTACCGTTCCTGGTAAACTCAAAGACAGGTAAATATAAATGACACTGATCCATTTGTTCCTCCTACAGCAGTCCTGTACTGAGCCTGACGGTGCTGTACCCAACAGCAGAAGTGGGTACTCACAAATATGGCGACCCTCGCGAAGCTGGACTCCAAGTATATTGTGCCCATAAATTTGCATAAAATCACGCGAATAGAATAAGAAAAAAAATGTCTTCCCTCTCGCTCCCGATCGGGGAAGAAAACAGACGGGTCTGCATTCTTATCCTGGGTTTGGTATTTTGGTAACATATGATGTAACAAATGTAGAAATACGAGAGAAAACCACTTGAGGGTCTCCCACCAGATGACCATGTTCGTGTTGGAACATTTCTATTTGGTTACATATCTGGGTACATATTTGGTTACATATCTGGGTACATATTTGGTTACATAACTGGGTACATATTTGGTTACACACGGTGTGTTCCACTGTTTGTGTAGATGTAGAAGGTGGGTCACCGTTCCTCAACACCAGATGTACTGCTGGGAGAGGAGTATACAAGGCCATCTGCTAAGACCACTACGGTCGATCTCAATTTATGTCCTGATGTGTTCTATATGTACAGGATGATCAAGAAGTGTTCTATATGTTCAGGATGATCAAGAAATGTTCTATATGTTCAGGATGATCAAGAAATGTTCTATATGTTCAGGATGATCAAGAAATGTTCTATATGTTCAGGATGATCAAGAAGTGTTCTATATGTACAGGATGATCAAGAAGTGTTCTATATGTTCAGGATGATCAAGAAATGTTCTATATGTTCAGGATGATCAAGAAGTGTTCAATATGTACAGGATGATCAAGAAGTGTTCTATATGTTCAGGATGATCAAGAAGTGTTCTATATGTTCAGGATGATCAAGAAATGTTCTATATGTTCAGGATGATCAAGAAGTGTTCTATATGTACAGGATGATCAAGAAGTGTTCTATATGTACAGGATGATCAAGAAGTGTTCTATATGTTCAGGATGATCAAGAAGTGTTCTATATGTTCAGGATGATCAAGAAGTGTTCAATATGTACAGGATGATCAAGAAGTGTTCTATATGTTCAGGATGATCAAGAAGTGTTCTATATGTTCAGGATGAACAAGAAGTGTTCAATATGTACAGGATGATCAAGAAGTGTTCTATATGTTCAGGATGAACAAGAAGTGTTCTATATGTTCAGGATGATCAAGAAGTGTTCTATATGTTCAGGATGATCAAGAAGTGTTCAATATGTACAGGATGATCAAGAAGTGTTCAATATGTACAGGATGATCAAGAAGTGTTCAATATGTACAGGATGATCAAGAAGTGTTCTATATGTACAGGATGATCAAGAAGTGTTCTATATGTTCAGGATGATCAAGAAGTGTTCTATATGTACAGGATGATCAAGAAGTGTTCAATATGTACAGGATGATCAAGAAGTGTTCAATATGTACAGGATGATCAAGAAGTGTTCTATATGTACAGGATGATCAAGAAGTGTTCTATATGTTCAGGATGATCAAGAAGTGTTCTATATGTTCAGGATGATCAAGAAGTGTTCTATATGTACAGGATGATCAAGAAGTGTTCAATATGTACAGGATGATCAAGAAGTGTTCAATATGTACAGGATGATCAAGAAGTGTTCTATATGTACAGGATGATCAAGAAGTGTTCTATATGTTCAGGATGAACAAGAACATTCAGAACGTTCTCAGATAGAAACAGCTGTTCAAAGCTTTATCATTTTCTTTTTGACACCTTCGCTGGAGGTGTTCCAAAAGAGGGACGACCCATGTCGGATAAATGGGGTGGGAGGCAGTGCAAATGATTCTAGGAAAGGCCTGGCGCGCATTTCAAACAATTTGACCCTCACTAAACAACGCAAAAATGCATTTTTTTGTGTGTGTGTGTGTGAAATTTTATGGTGAACTTAGCTGAGTTCTGTTATATAAAATTACTCCCTCTACATGTGTAATGAAATACAGCACATCACATGTTTTTTTTGGTAACTTTTTTTAATACATTAAATGGCAAAATTTGTAAATTTGGTGCAGAGGGATGAAAGATGTATACCCCAGGGAGAAGGGCATCTTGTCCCTCCCACACCTCCTCACCCCATCCATCACTGGAAAGACTGGGAAGCACATATAAGGCCTCGGGGGGGTGGTGCAGTTTTCCCCACTTACAGTACAAGAAAAAAAAAATCCAAACGAGTGTTTATTTCATTCATAAATCTCTGCTTTCAAGTAAACGTTTCATCAAACTTATTCGTTCAGACAAAAGCGAAATATTTCAATCAGAAATATATGCTTTCATATATATATATATATAATTGGATCCCTTCGAAATATATGCTTCCAAATGTCCTGTATATTTCGTACAGAAGTACTCTCTCTCTCTCTCTCTCTCTCTCTCTCTCTCTCTCTCTCTCTGTGTGTGTGCGTAGCGACATTCGTGAAACACTATCTCTTTCGTTTTGCGAGCTGGCGTAACAGCTTCCGAACGCAGCCCTTCGTCTCTTCTCTCTTGGTGGCACTCTTCTATCAAACTTATCATGACCACACCTTCCTGGGACAGCACACCCCCAGGAGAGAGAGAGAGAGAGAGAGAGAGAGAGAGAGAGAGAGAGAGAGAGAGAGAGAGAGAGAGAGAGAGAGAGAGAGAGAGAGAGAGAGTGTGTGTGTGTGTGGGGGAAACGAGTGTTCCCTGGGGTGGGGGGAGGGGGGGTCCTGTCACTCTTCTAAGGAGGCATAGTACCGTGCCTTGAGCTCTCTCGTTACATCACCGGAATAAAGATTAAATAATGATAATAATAATAATATAAATAATAATAATAATAATAATAATAATAATAATAATAATAATAATAATAATAATAATAATAACCTGAAATCGCAGACATTCCTCTCTACTCGCATATCCATTGGATGCTGGTCGGCGGCTGGGAGGAGGAGGAGGAGGAGGAGGGGCATAATGGTGTTCACAGAGACGTCATATCATCCTGGCGCCATATTCTACCGGCTGTGATCCTCGATTTCATCTCTCATTTGTGACACCACCACCCACCCGCGTCGGCCACCATCTAGCCTGACCACCTGGCGTGACAGGAGGATCAGTGACCACCTTTTGCGTAACAGGTGGCGCTCCCACACTGGTATTACAACGTCTACTGCATGACGCTTCTCCATTTCTTCTATGGTACAACACGGACTGGGCCGCGACTCACGCTCGTCTGACTGGTCAACAGAGATCCCGGTGGCTCGACTCGTGGGCGTGACCTCTGACCCACCTCTTAAGACAGTATGTCACAGGCCGGGTCAACATACCCGATGGGTATGATGAGGGGTTACTGGTGTCTCGCTGAAAGGTCGTGTTCTCGCGCTCAAGAGTCGTCCTGCGGTGTGGTCTCCGGGTCGTGTTGTCGTGCGCAAAGGGTCGTGCTCTTGAGTTCAGTGGTCACGTACGACCTCGCTGAAAGGGATTAATAATACATCCCACAACACGGGACACTCAAGGGTTAATAATCTGGGTTTATGTCTAAGCATCCGAGAAGCCACCTGACCTCTGTCTCTCTCTCTCTCTCTCTCTCCCTCCAGGACCCAACTCCAGACGACCCACATCCGCAAAGCGACAGCATTACCGACTCTAAGTCTCAGCAGGTTATATATACATTTGCATGAGTGCTTTACTGCAGAGGCATTAGACGTGAGCAATGCCTGTGGCCCCGTCGGACCACAACTGTGGTCTACACATCACAACCTTGCGTTCCCCCATCATCATACTGGCAAAATACGTTCCCCCGCTCCACAGGAGACCAAATAAAACCAGTACGCCCTGTGCGTAGCGACTCCATACTTTTCAAATCCTTAACCCCAGACTTAACTGCAAGTCAGAGACGCCATGCAGCATGAGCAGATCTGGCAGGCAACATGCACCGTCATAACCCCCGTCGTTAACGGGTGCTCCATGCAACCATCAAAGCTGCCTGCGAGATCATTACTGTCATGATCACCTTCCTCGGGGAGCACATTATTACATACGTGCATCATGTGCTAACTACTCAGCGAACACATGACTCAGATAGTAGCGCTAGACGTGCCCAGGACGGCTTCAAGGGCCGCTCCCGGTGTACAGGCATGAAGCTCGGCGTTCGTGATTCCGTTTCTTGTGTTTGTAGCCGGGAACAAGAAGTCAGAGAGCTGCCGGAGGTGGAGGGTCGGGAAGGAGAAACCGGAGGTGGAGGGTCAGGAGGAAGGAACCGGAGGTGGAGAGTCGGGATGGTGGGACCAGAGCCAGAGGTGGAGGGTCGGGAGGTTGGGACTAGAGGTGGAGATTCGGGAGGGTGGGACCGGAGGTGGAGGGTCGGGAGGGAGGAACCAGAGGTGGAGATTCGGGAGGGTGGGATCGGAGGTGGATGGTCGGGAGGGAGGAACCAGAGATGAAGTGTTGGGAGGGTGGGACCGGAGGTGGAGGGTCGGGAGGGAGGAACCAGAGGTGGAGGTTCGGGAGGGTGGGACCGGAGGTGAAGGGTCGGGAGGGAAGAACCGGAGGTGGAGAGTCGGGAGGGTGGGACCGGAGGTGGAGGGTCGGGAGGGAGGAACTAAACTAAATGCGAGCGCACGTCTGTGTGTGTGTGTGTGTGTGTGTGTGTGTGTGTGTGTGTGTGTGTGTGTGTGTGTGTGTGTTATAAAAGAGAAGGATGCTCTTGGAGGAGGTGAAGAGGCTGGGAACTTGTATTCTCCCCGCCATTTTGATTTACCTCACAAATTAGTATCATAAAACGTATAATAATGCGTATGCAACATTATCAAACTCAGGGGTCATCCATCACATGTCGATCATCATCCGCGCCATATGATGCCTGGTGAGTAGAGGACGGGGTGTGGGTACCCTGCTGCGATCTGTATCAGTCCCATACGGCAGAGCAGCTGAGCGGTCGGACGAAATGGACCGGAACACTGAAGCAAATTAGCATAGAACTTCAATTAGGGCAACACCCTGGGGAGGTGGTCCCACCAGCTCTCATGCTCCTCGACCCGCTCACGCAGGACGACCGACGCCCTTCGTTGTATGGCATCACCACCTGGACACACGGAGGCATTACACACTCGTGTGTGGGTGTGACACTTAGATATAACGTACACCAACCGAGAGGTTTCGTATGAGACGATTCCAGTAAGCCGACAGACCATCTCTTGTGAGATGCTGAGGAAGATATCTCATCAAGGACCAAGGAGACACCGTCACCCACATCCCCATCTTCACCTTACCTTTCCTCCTCTAAGAGTCAGGTCTACAAGTACCTGCGGTGCCCGTGATTATCAATTTCTAATCCATTTCACTTGTATTTTTTTTTTTTCACTCCAGATGACCTTCACTGGGGCAGGATTTGAAAATGCCAACGCTCACACACACTCTCTCTCTCTCTCTCTCTCTCTCTCTCTCTCTCTCTCTCTCTCTCTCTCTCTCTCTCTCTCTCTCTCTCTCTCTCATGGGAGAAAGAATACTTCCCACGTATTCCCTGCGTGTCGTAGAAGGTGACTAAAAGGGAGGGGAGCGGGAGGCTGGAAATCCTCCTCTTCCGTTTTTTAATTTTCCAAAAGAAGGAACAGAGAAGGGGGCCAAGTGAGGATATTCCCTCCAAGGCTCAGTACTCTGTTCTTAACACTACCTCGCTAACGCGGGAAATGGCGAATATGTATGATAAATATATATATATATATATATATATATATATATATATATATATATATATATATATATATATATATATATATATATATAATCGACTGATGCAGTGGATTACCATCTTATCTACCACAATTAAAATTTTCTTTGGGTACGCAAGGGTTGCTAGACACGAAGCGTTATCAATAAGCCTCTTGGTAAAGACGATCATTACCTGAAGGAACTATGAGCGACCATCGCCTCTCACGGTGTCACACCTCGCTGCCAACACTGAGGGCGGGATCATCAACGTACCTACGCTATAACGACATAGGGAAACTTACCAGCAACGCTGATACTGTCCGGCCAATGTTGAAACTTGTACGTCAACTTGGAAACTGATGCTGAGGAATCGTGAAGTTCTGACTTAATCTAAGCGACGCTTACGAAGGAATACCAACGCTTTACACCAATGAAAAATGAAAGTCTACTGTCCTCCTCCTTCCTCCTATTCTTCTTATAATATATATATATATATATATATATATATATATATATATATATATATATATATATATATATATATATATATATAATGCTTAAAATGTGACTATTAGGACGACAGCTAAAATAATACAGTCAAAGCTAAAAAGGACGAGAATCATCAGCATCAGATCAGTCTTGGTTCCTCTGGACGGGCAGTACCAGCACCTGCCTCCAGCAGGAGGGTTGAGTCTAACGAGTGGAGCAAGTCTAGGGTCAGGTTGGAGGCCCGTGTAAGGGCAGGTTGGGAGGTACGGTGCTTCAGAACATCCCAGGCACACCATCCCGGCCTGGGTGTCTCACTTCCTCACAAGCTAAGAGCTGTGATCTCTAAACCCCAGAACAAGGGCGAGTCTTAGGTATATCCTCCTGTTAAATATAACAGCTGTTGTACTGACATATGCGATCTCTGGTTTTCCCTCTACTGAGGGCAGAAGGTGTCCAGTGGTTACCTACTGAAACTATCGCACAACTGTGTGCTCATGATAACATACGAACGCACGGCCTCGACCGTGTGCCAGCGACGGGTGTACCTCAGGGAACGCCTTTACGTGTGTGTGTGTGTGTGTGTGTGTGTGTGTGTGTGTGTGTGTGTGTGTGTTTGTGTGCTTGTGTGTGTGTGTGTATAGCAAGACACATGCAGCCATCCATGCCTGGACTGGCCAAGACGAGGCCCTCCGCTCAGCTACAACTACTGGTCATGTCCCTCATCATCATCACCAGACTCACAGGGATCACTAAACCATGCACACTAACGGGTGGCAAGAAGAAATGGGTAACATATGTGGAGAATGAAGCAAGCATAGTTAGGTTCCATCGTCAGATTCCATTCACAATGCATTCTTTTCATCGGGATATGTTACAGAGGCAAACGATCGGGTGTCTGTACTTCAACACTGGAATGAATGTACGTTCGCAAACTACTTAGAAGATTTATCGGTGACACAAATATACATGATCAATATTATCTGAACACAGTAGTGTAACAATGGGTCGTTACGACAGAACCCTTGAAACAGCAGCAAGGTAACATGGGACCCACACAATGTTACGAGAATTTTTTTTTTTATGATAAAGAATCAAGTGTTTTTTTTTTTTTCAGTTCCTTCAGGGACGAAGATGGAATAAGTCTCCTTAGGTAATGTCTCAAATCTAGAGAGCGGTGCACACTCACTCACTGCACCAGTAACGCAGTTGGAGGACGGTGAATTGTCACTGTTGCTGTCGTTTTCACAGTAGGCTGGAGAAAAATGATTACAATATAACGACAGAAACTGAAGCCAGAGTTCCCTTAGCGAGGATTACTTCCAGGTTATTGTACCTGGCGACGGCTGGATCACTGAGGATGGTGAGGGTGTCACCGCTCGGGGAAGGTTCGCTGGGTCACCAGACGGAAATCAAAGGAAGAAAAAACTTCCTCTGCTGTCATACGTGGCGCAGCAAACAGTGCAACAAATGTGTCACAGATAAAACAATAAACATGACTCAATACACAGCTCACACTTCTCCCTTGTAGCACTGCTGCATCTCCCACCTTCACGATATTACGCTTGACTGTGACCATAACCCCTGATACACTGACCCATAGTCAAGACCCATACGACGGGTGGTTGACCTGGCGAAGGCGTCGAAGGTTCGCATCGTCGCATTCAAGGGAAACCACCCCTCCTCTCGCGAAGTCCACCGTTGCAACGTACCTGCGTCGCATTGCCATGTTCTTCAATACGACGATGCTAAGCTTCAGCGCCTTTGCCAAGTCAACCGCCCGTCGTATCTGGGTATTGACTATGGGTCATACCGTCCGAGTGACGCCCGGTGCCACGCCTGACGACGGAGTGCCAGGCCGTAACGCCCACCACACGGGCGTCGCCAGACTGAACACACCACACGGGGCGCACACTACCGTGAGGGCGGGACGAGACGGAACCTACGCGAGAGCAGCGATGGAGTCATTACCGAGAGGGAGGAGGGTGAGTGAGCGGGTATAAACTTGTGCTATTACGTGTTTCCTTCCCGCTAATAACGACAGTATGTGTTCTTTATGGCTCCATCATGACACGTTATGTATCGTTACAAGGCTAACTTGTGGGGCATGTCCACAGCAGGCCAACATAAAAGGAAAAAATATATGTCTTATTTTACTACTTGAGCACGAAGGTACGACCCTTGAGCACGACGGTACGACCCTTGAGGACGATGGTGAAACCCTTGAGCACGACGGTACGACCCTTGAGCACGACGGTACGACTCTTGAGCACGACGGTACGGCTCTTGAGCACGACGGTATGACCCTTGAGCACGACGGTACGACCCTTGAGCACGACGGTACGACCCTTGAGCACGACGGTACGACCCTTGAGCACGGCGATACAACCCTTGAGCACGACGGTACATCCCTTGAGCACGACGGTACGACCCTTAAGCGTAAAAGCGTAATGCATGAGCACCGTAAAGGACAGGTTCTCATACCCAAAAGTCATATATTCGTGATCATAGGACGTACTTTAGGGGTCGTATCGCTTCAAATACTTTTACGCTTTTCCATAAACACAAACATTTTCACTTTCACTTTCAAAATGCCGACAACAAACTCAGGGTTATACGTCTGGAATACAGTAACTGTTCACTATACACTACTGTAGTAGCACTGATATCTAGCCAAATGAAAATGGAAAACGTTCCTCAAACATGTGAACTAACCTGTCCTATCCTAGAGAAAAAACAATTTCATGGTCCCACATTCGTTCGACTCACGTTCATGATAGGAAAACCACAGTTCCTGTCAAGGAAGTTTGAGTCCCACTTAACAGTTCCCGTACATACTTACACACAAACACGATATGTACCTGACATACACCGGGGCTGTCATTAGAGCTACTTACAAAGTTCCTCACAGTAACCAGTCGTGATACTTATAATGCAAGCAGAGTTATTGGGACTTTAGCACTTAAGTATACGCGGCTCAGACTAATTAGGATAATGCTGGCAACACCTACATACCTGCAGCTCTTGACTCTCATCACCACAGACAGCCTTTGACTACGAGTCTCGCCAAAGCCCAGGTAACTGAGAGATCTTTTAGGCAGTAAGGAGACGTTATAGACGAGCCCTTTAAGTAGAAGAGAGACCTTAGAGCCAAGTTGTTTGGGTAGAACAGAGACATCAGAGCCGGGGTCTCTAGGGAGAAGAGAGACTATCAGAGCCGGGGTCTCTAGGGAGAAGAGAGACTTTTAGAGACGAACTCATTATGCAGCAGAGAGGCTTGACAACCGTAATTCCACATTAACTTCAGCAGTTGGCTACTAACTTTTAACGTGGGACCATAACTGAGTGTTCAGCATTAATTCTCGGCGCTGATTAAACTTTAAGGGCAGACCCTGACTGAACCCCTGCACGTGGTGATGCTCACCCCTGGGGGCAGACCCTGAACCCTTCGTAAGGTAATATTCACCCCTGAGGCAGACCCTGAGCCCCTGCACGTGGTGATATTCACCCCTGGGGGCAGACCCTGAACCCTTTACGTGGTAATACTCACCCCTGGGACTCACCCTTAGACATTAGGAAGAGAGATTGTTAACGGGATAAGCTGAACTCCGTCTGACGACTTGCTAGTGTACTGTTAACACTTAAACGGGACAGTTACAGAAAACGACATTTAGATTTTTAGAAATAAAGGTAGACTTGAAGAATTTGAACACGACTTCCCCGCAGCGAGGACAAGAGACCTGGCGATGATTTTACGGCAATGGAATATTTCCGAAGCCGCCGTACCCTGAGTTAGAATGACGTGATCAAGGCTGGTGATACAACACCACCATATGAGAGGTCACACTTGGTACTGTGTACATGACTCCATCCAAGACCGTTGTTTTGACGGTGAAGTCTGCGTTTATCATCTATTTCTATCTAGACTGTTTGAAAACACAACTTTAAACAGGGTATAATGCCTACGTTACTAGACACATAAGTAAGGTGCATTACCTACGTTACTAGACACATAAGTAAGGTGTATTACCTACGTTACCAGAGACATAAGTAAGGTGTATTACTACGTTACTAGACACATAAGTAAGGTGCATTACCTACGTTACTAGACACATAAGTAAGGTGTATTACCTACGTTACTAGACACATAAGTAAGGTGTATTACCTACGTTACTAGACACATAAGTAAGGTGTATTACCTACGTTACCAGAGACATAAGTAAGGTGTATTACTACGTTACTAGACACATAAGTAAGGTGCATTACCTACGTTACTAGACACATAAGTAAGGTGTATTACCTACGTTACCAGAGACATAAGTAAGGTGTATTACTACGTTACTAGACACATAAGTAAGGTGCATTACCTACGTTACTAGACACATAAGTAAGGTGTATTACCTACGTTACTAGACACATAAGTTAGGTATATTACCTACGTTACTAGACACATAAGTAAGGTGTATTACCTATGTTACCACACATATAAGTAAGGTGTATTACTATGTTACTAGACACATAAGTAAGGTGTATTACCTACGTTACTAGACACATAAGTAAGGTGTATTACCTACGTTACTAGACACATAAGTAAGGTGTATTACCTACGTTACTAGACACATAAGTTAGGTATATTACCTACGTTACTAGACACATAAGTAAGGTGTATTACTTATGTTACTACACATATAAGTAAGGTGTATTACTATGTTACTAGACACATAAGTAAGGTGCATTACCTACGTTACTAGACACATAAGTAAGGTGTATTACCTACGTTACCAGAGACATAAGTAAGGTGTATTACTACGTTACTAGACATATAAGTAAGGTGCATTACCTACGTTACTAGACACATAAGTAAGGTGTATTACCTACGTTACTAGACACATAAGTTAGGTATATTACCTACGTTACTAGACACATAAGTAAGGTGTATTACCTATGTTACCACACATATAAGTAAGGTGTATTACTATGTTACTAGACACATAAGTAAGGTGTATTACCTACGTTACTAGACACATAAGTAAGGTGTATTACCTACGTTACTAGACACATAAGTAAGGTGTATTACCTACGTTACTAGACACATAAGTTGGGTATATTACCTACGTTACTAGACACATAAGTAAGGTGTATTACTTATGTTACTACACATATAAGTAAGGTGTATTACTATGTTACTAGACACATAAGTAAGGTGTATTACCTACGTTACTAGACACATAAGTAAGATGTATTACCTACGTTACTAGACACATAAGTTAGGTATATTACCTACGTTACTAGACACATAAGTAAGGTGTATTACCTACGTTACCAGAGACATAAGTAAGGTGTATTACTACGTTACTAGACACATAAGTAAGGTGCATTACCTACGTTACTAGACACATAAGTAAGGTGTATTACCTACGTTACTAGACACATAAGTTAGGTATATTACCTACGTTACTAGACACATAAGTAAGGTGTATTACCTATGTTACCACACATATAAGTAAGGTGTATTACTATGTTACTAGACACATAAGTAAGGTGTATTACCTACGTTACTAGACACATAAGTAAGGTGTATTACCTACGTTACTAGACACATAAGTAAGGTGTATTACCTACGTTACTAGACACATAAGTTAGGTATATTACCTACGTTACTAGACACATAAGTAAGGTGTATTACTTATGTTACTACACATATAAGTAAGGTGTATTACTATGTTACTAGACACATAAGTAAGGTGCATTACCTACGTTACTAGACACATAAGTAAGGTGTATTACCTACGTTACCAGAGACATAAGTAAGGTGTATTACTACGTTACTAGACACATAAGTAAGGTGCATTACCTACGTTACTAGACACATAAGTAAGGTGTATTACCTACGTTACTAGACACATAAGTTAGGTATATTACCTACGTTACTAGACACATAAGTAAGGTGTATTACCTATGTTACCACACATATAAGTAAGGTGTATTACTATGTTACTAGACACATAAGTAAGGTGTATTACCTACGTTACTAGACACATAAGTAAGGTGTATTACCTACGTTACTAGACACATAAGTAAGGTGTATTACCTACGTTACTAGACACATAAGTTAGGTATATTACCTACGTTACTAGACACATAAGTAAGGTGTATTACTTATGTTACTACACATATAAGTAAGGTGTATTACTATGTTACTAGACACATAAGTAAGGTGTATTACCTACGTTACTAGACACATAAGTAAGATGTATTACCTACGTTACTAGACACATAAGTTAGGTATATTACCTACGTTACTAGACACATAAGTAAGGTGTATTACCTATGTTACTACACATATAAGTAAGGTGTATTACCTACGTTACTAGACACATAAGTACGGTATATTACCTACGTTACTAGACACATAAGTAAGGTGTATTACCTACGTTACTAGACACATAAGTAAGGTGTATTACCTATGTTACTACACATATAAGTAAGGTGTATTACTATGTTACTAGACACATAAGTAAGGTGTATTACCTACGTTACTAGACACATAAGTAAGGTGTATTACCTACGTTACTAGACACATAAGTAAGGTATATTACCTACGTTACTAGACACATAAGTAAGGTGTATTACCTACGTTACTAGACACATAAGTAAGGTGTATTACCTACGTTACTAGACACATAAGTAAGGTGTATTACCTACGTTACTAGACACATAAGTAAGGTGTATTACCTACGTTACTAGACACATAAGTAAGGTGTATTACCTACGTTACTAGACACATAAGTAAGGTGTATTACCTACGTTACTAGACACATAAGTAAGGTGTATTACCTACGTTACTAGACACATAAGTAAGATATATTACCTAAACTAAATCACCATACGTATAAGTAAGGCTACTTACCACCAAACATTTCACCTTGCCTAAACTAAACATGGGTATTGTTAACACATGATATAAACACTACTCACAGAACCAGAGATCAGGATGTATACAGTTACTCATTGTAGGAAGAGGAAACAACCCTCCTCGTATATTTCGATCTTCTCTCTACTCCTCTCTCTCTCTCTCTCTCTCTCTCTCTCTCTCTCTCTCTCTATTCCCTCCTCTCTGTCCTCTCCTCACTCTATCCCCTCCTGTCTCTCTCTCTCTCTCTCTCTCTCTCTCTCTCTCTCTCTCTCTCTCTCTATTCCCTCCTCTCTCTCTATCCTCTCCTCTCTCTACCCCCTTCTCCCGCCCTGCTTCATACCAAATATCATTCTTCGTCATTCTAAGCAAGACAACAGTTCCCCAGTATATGATGAACATCTCAATTATATTTCTTCCCTTGACTAAACCTCGAGTCGTCTTCTATCGCCCAGCGAGATTCTGCTCTCAAATTATCCTTATCCATATAATGCTGGCATCAGGATTTTCCAACAATACAACAACATTCAAAGGAAATTCTAAGAAAAATGGTATAATATAGGCTGGACCACACCGTGGAAGACGCAAGAAGCCGAGATCCAAGCGTCGTATATATGATGAACGTACATTATGTCTCTTGAGTCGCAGACGGAACTGAATCACTCTGTAAGACACGGCTGGTAGTTTGAGGTCCCCCATACTGGGAAGGGAGACTAAACGAACTCAAGCCGACAGTAGGTAGGAGAAGGAATGAGGAGAAGGAGAGGAAGATAAGTGGAGAGGTAGAGACGACAAACAGGTGATATGCAGCGACGAGATGGTGGGAGGAGAAGGTGTGAGGAACGAATTGGAGGAGAGTGAGGCAAGGAGGGATGAGGCAAGAACTTGGTGAGGATGAAGGCAACACATGATAAATGTGGGAGGAGTCGACAAAAACTGAAAAACACGACCAATAACACGAGTGAGCAGATCTTTGGAGTGAGGATAGGTGGACATGACATGTAATTATAAGACAGAGAAGGAAACCCCCATGTATGACACACATGAGAGAAACTAAGCAATAACTATGTCACACTATATATATATATATATATATATATATATATATATATATATATATATATATATATATATATATATATATATATATATTATATATATGTGTGTGTGTGTGTGTGTGTGTGTGTGTGTGTGTGTGTGTGTGTGTGTGTGTGTGTATGTGTGTGTGTGTGTGTGTGTGTGTGTATGTGTGTGTGTGTGTGTGTATGTGTGTGTGTGTGTGTGTGTGTGTAAACACTGAGGTAGTTCAGCACGGAGCATCGACCGGGAGACCATCCACTGTACATGTGGCTGGTGAGCATGGCGGCGACCCGGCGTCATAATGCCTAATCTAATTACCTCTCCTCCGGCAGTCTTACCCCAGCACAGGTGGTGCCGCCTCGGCTTTACTCCCGCACGGGCGTGGGGGAGCCTCTGGGACGAGAGGGAGGGGGGGGAGGCAAGACAGTGCTAAACCCCAGGCATATCATCAAGGGCCAGGGACCCGATCCCATGCAGCTTGGGGCGTTGCTCCCTGCCTATGCAGGTTATCTCGAGGCCCCAGTCGTAAGGGCTTCCTTTAGAACAGTCGTACAGGTAAATGAACCGAGTTAATCCTACTGGATGTCAAAAATTTCAAAGTCTTGCACCTGGGGCGGAGACGTCGGGGGCATAACAATGATGAATGAGGGCGTGGCTCCCTCTCCCGTGCGAGGCAGAGGGAGAGGGAGAGAAGAGGTGGGTGGGAGAGGAGAGGAGGGATGGAGAACTTATGGAAAAAAATTTTGGGAGAGAGAGAGAGAGAGAGAGAGAGAGAGAGAGAGAGAGAGAGAGAGAGAGAGAGAGAGAGAGGTAGCTTATAGACATCATAAGTGTCAGGATCAGTCATGTGTCAGGTCGGTTGTAGATACGTTAATAAACTGTGAGGAGGACGTGGGCAGGAGGCAAAGAAGACACGGCAGGTGAACACGTGCAGTGAAGAGACGGAGGGTTGCGGATATTGTCCTGTGAGGTGACCAGCTGCTGCAACTGTATGACAGAACACACACACACACACAAACACACACACACACACACACACACACACACACACACACACACAAGTCAACTGGGAGGTAAGTTTGAATGGAGAAAAACTGGAGGAAGTGAAGTGTTTTAGATATCTGGGAGTGGATTTGGCAGCAGATGGAACCATCGAAGCGGAAGTGAGTCACAGGGTGGGGGAGGGGGCGAAGGTTCTGGAAGCGTTGGAAAATGTGTGGAAGGCGAGAATGTTATCTTGGAAAGCAAAAATGGGTATGTTTGAAGGAATAGTGGTTCCAACAATGTTATATGGTTGCGAGGCGTGGGCTATAGATAAAGTTGTGCGAAGGAGGGTGGATGTGCTGGAAATGAGATGTTTGAGGAAGTGAGTCAGTTGTTGTTCACTGATGATACAGCGCTGGTGGCTGATTCGGGTGAGAAACTGCAGAAGCTGGTGACTGAGTTTGGTAAAGTGTGTGAAAGAAGAAAGCTGAGAGTAAATGTGAATAAGAGCAAGGTTATTAGGTACAGTAGGGTTGAGGGACAAGTCAACTGGGAGGTAAGTTTGAATGGAGGAAAACTGGAGGAAGTGAAGTGTTTTAGATATCTGAGAGTGGATTTGGCAGCGGATGGAACCATGGAAGCGGAAGTGAGTCACAGGGTGGGGGAGGGGGCAAAAGTTCTGGGAGCGATGAGAAATGTGTGGAAGGCGAGAACATTATCTCGGAAAGCAAAAATGGGTATGTTTGAAGGAATAGTGGTTCCAACAATATATATATGGTTGCGAGGCGTTGGTTATAGATAGAGTTGTGCGGAGGAGGGTGGATGTGTTGGAAATGAAATGTTTGAGGACAATATGTGGTGTGAGGTGGTTTGATCGAGTATGTAATGAAAGGGTAAGAGATATGTGAGGATAAAAAGAGTGTGGTTGAGAAAGCAGAAGAGGGTGAATTGAAATTATTTGGTGACATGGAGAGAATGAGTGAGGAAAGATTGACAAAGAGGATATATGTGTCAGAGGTAGAGGGAACGAGGAGAAGCGGGAGACTAAATTGGAGGTGGAAGGATGAGATGAAAAAGATTCTGAGCGATCGGGGCCTGAACATGCAGGAGGGTAAAAGGCGTGCAAGGAATATAGTGAATTGGAACGATGTGGTATACCAGAGGCGACGTGCTGTCAATGGATTGAACCAGGACATGTGAAGCATCTGAAGTAAACCATGGAAAGTTTTGTGGGCCTGGACGTGGAAAGAGAGCTATGGTTTCGTTCAATTACACATGACAGCTAGAGACTTTGTGCGAACGAATGTGGCGTTTGTTGTGTTTTCCTAGCGTTACCTCACGCGCGCGCAGGGGTAGGGAGGTGCTATTTCATGTGTGGGGGGGATGGCGACAGAATGGATGGAGGCAGCAAGTATGAATAAGTACAGTTGTATATATGTATAAGTCTTTGTATGTATATGCATGTATACGTTTAAATGTATATATGTGGGTGTGTGGGCGTTTCTGCATATACATGTGTGAGTGTAGGTGGGTTGGGTCATTCTTTCGCCTGTTTTCTTGCGCTACCTCGCTGACACGAGAGACAGCGACTAAGTATGATGAATATATATATATATATATATATATATATATTTTTTTTTTGTCATACTATTCGTCATTTCCCGCATTAGCGAGGTAGCGTTAAGAACAGAAGACTGAGCCTTTGAGGGAATATCCTCACTTGGCCCCCTTCTCTGTTCCATCTTTTGGAAAGTTAAAAACGAGAGGGGAGGATGAAGTGAAAAAGATTTTGAGCGATCAGGGCCTGAACATGCAGGAAGGTGAAAGACGTGCACGGAATATAGTACAATGGAAGGATGATGTATACCTGGGTCGAAGTGCTGTCAATGGACTGAACCAGGGCATGTGAAATGTCCTGGATAAACCATGGAAAAGTCTGTGGGGCCTGGATGTGGATAGGGGCCCATGGTTTCGGTGCATTACACATGACAGGTAGAGACTGAGTGTAAGCGGATGTGGCCTTTCTTCGACTGTTTCCTGGCGCTACCTCGCTGGCGCAGGGAGTGGCAATCGAGTGTCAGGGAAGGGAAGAGAATGTACATGTTATCTCTTTTCGTTTCTTCATGCATCTGTGCTGTTTCCTGGAGGGTAGGGTGGCGTCAGGAATGAGCTAAGGCGTGCAAGTGTATATATATATATATATATATATATATATATATATATATATATATATATATATATATATATATATATATATATTTTTTTTTTTTTTATACTTTGTCGCTGTCTCCCGCGTTTGCGAGGTAGCGCAAGGAAACAGACGAAAGAAATGGCCCAACCCCCCCCCATACACATGTACATACACACGTCCACACACGCAAATATACATACCTACACAGCTTTCCATGGTTTACCCCAGACGCTTCACATGCCTTGATTCAATCCACTGACAGCACGTCAACCCCTGTATACCACATCGCTCCAATTCACTCTATTCCTTGCCCTCCTTTCACCCTCCTGCATGTTCAGGCCCCGATCACACAAAATCTTTTTCACTCCATCTTTCCACCTCCAATTTGGTCTCCCTCTTCTCCTCGTTCCCTCCACCTCCGACACATATATCCTCTTGGTCAATCTTTCCTCACTCATTCTCTCCATGTGCCCAAACCATTTCAAAACACCCTCTTCTGCTCTCTCAACCACGCTCTTTTTATTTCCACACATCTCTCTTACCCTTACGTTACTTACTCGATCAAACCACCTCACACCACACATTTTCCTCAAACATCTCATTTCCAGCACATCCATCCTCCTGCGCACATCTCTATCCATAGCCCACGCCTCGCAACCATACAACATTGTTGGAACCACTATTCCTTCAAACATACCCATTTTTGCTTTCCGAGATAATGTTCTCGACTTCCACACATTTTTCAAGGCTCCCAAAATTTTCGCCCCCTCCCCCACCCTATGATCCACTTCCGCTTCCATGGTTCCATCCGCTGACAGATCCACTCCCAGATATCTAAAACACTTCACTTCCTCCAGTTTTTCTCCATTCAAACTCACCTCCCAATTGACTTGACCCTCACCCCTACTGTACCTAATAACCTTGCTCTTATTCACATTTACTCTTAACTTTCTTCTTCCACACACTTTACCAAACTCAGTCACCAGCTTCTGCAGTTTCTCACAAGAATCAGCCACCAGCGCTGTATCATCAGCGAACAACAACTGACTCACTTCCCAAGCTCTCTCATCCCCAACAGACTTCATACTTGCCCCTCTTTCCAGGACTCTTGCATTTACCTCCCTAACAACCCCATCCATAAACAAATTATATATATATATATATATATATATATATATATATATATATATATATATATATATATATATATATTTTTTTTTTTTTTTCATACGATTCGCCATTTCCCGCGTTTGCGAGGTAGCGTTAAGAACAGAGGACTGGGCCTTAGAGGGAAAATCCTCACCTGGCCCCCTTCTCTGTTCCTTCTTTTGGAAAATTAAAAAAAAAAACGAGAGGGGAGGATTTCCAGCCACCCGCTCCCTCCCCTTTTAGTCGCCTTCTACGACACGCAGGGAATACGTGGGAAGTATTCTTTCTCCCCTATCCCCAGGGATAATATATATATATATATATATATATATATATATATATATATATATATATATATATATATATATTTTGCTTTGTCGCTGTCTCCCTCGTTTGCGAGGTAGCGCAAGGAAACAGACGAAAGAAATGGCCCAACCCACCTCAATACACATGTATATACATACGTCCACACACGCAAATATACATACCTACACAGCTTTCCATGGTTTACCCCAGACGCTTCACATGCCTTGATTCAATCCACTGACAGCACGTCAACCCCGGTATACCACATCGGTCCAATTCACTCTATTCCTTGCCCTCCTTTCACCCTCCTGCATGTTCAGGCCCCGATCACTCAAAATCTTTTTCACTCCATCTTTCCACCTCCAATTTGGTCTCCCTCGTCTCCTCGTTCCCTCCACCTCCGACACATATATCCTCTTGGTCAATCTTTCCTCACTCATTCTCTCCATGTGCCCAAACCATTTCAAAACACCCTCTTCTGCTCTCTCAACCACGCTCTTTTTATTTCCACACATCTCTCTTACCCTTACGTTACTTACTCGATCAAACCACCTCACACCACACATTGTCCTCAAACATCTCATTTCCAGCACATCCATCCTCCTGCGCACAACTCTATCCATAGCCCACGCCTCGCAACCATACAACATTGTTGGAACCACTATTCCTTCAAACATACCCATTTTTGCTTTCCGAGATAATGTTCTCGACTTCCACACATTCTTCAAGGCTCAGAGAATTTTCGCCCCCTCCCCCACCCTATGTTCCACTTCCGCTTCCATGGTTCCATCCGCTGCAATATCCACTCCCAGATATCTAAAACACTTCACTTCCTCCAGTTTTTCTCCATTCAAACTCACCTCCCAATTGACTTGACCCTCAACCCTACTGTACCTAATAACCTTGCTCTTATTCACATTTACTCTTAACTTTCTTCTTCCACACACTTTACAACTCAGTCACCAGCTTCTGCAGTTTCTCACATGAATCAGCCACCAGCGCTGTATCATCAGCGAACAACAACTGACTCACTTCCCAAGCTCTCTCATCCCCAACAGACTTCATACTTGCCCCTCTTTCCAAAACTCTTGCATTCACCTCCCTAACAACCCCATCCATAAACAAATTAAACAACCATGGAGACATCACACACCCCTGCCGCAAACCTACATTCACTGAGAACCATTCACTTTCCTCTCTTCCTACACGTACATATGCCTTACATCCTCGATAAAAACTTTTCACTGCTTCTAACAACTTGCCTCCCACACCATATATTCTTAATACCTTCCACAGAGCATTTCTATGAACTCTATCATATGCCTTCTCCAGATCCATAAATGCTACATACAAATCCATTTGCTTTTCTAAGTATTTCTCACATACATTCTTCAAAGCAAACACCTGATCCACACATCTTCTACCACTTCTGAAACCACATTGCTCTTCCCCAATCTGATGCTCTGTACGTGCCTTCACCCTCTCAATCAATACCCTCCCATATAATTTGCCAGGAATACTCAACAAACTTATACCTCTGTAATTTGAGCACTCACTCTTATCCCCTTTGCCTTTGTACAATGGCACAATGCACGCATTCCGCCAATCCTCAGGCACCTCACCATGAGTCATACATACATTAAATAACCTTACCAACCAGTCTACAATACAGTCACCCCCCTTTTTAATATATATATATATATATATATATATATATATATATATATATATATATATATATATATATATATATATATATATATTTTCTTTTTGCTTTGTCGCTGTCTCCCGCGTTTGCGAGGTAGCGCAAGGAAACAGACGAAAGAAATGGCCCAACCCACCCCAATACACATGTATATACATACGTCCACACACGCAAATATACATACCTACACAGCTTTCCATGGTTTACCCCAGACGCTTCACATGCCCTGATTCAATCCACTGACAGCACGTCAACCCCGGTATACCACATCGCTCCAATTCACTCTATTCCTTGCCCTCCTTTCACCCTCCTGCATGTTCAGGCCCCGATCACACAAAATCTTTTTCACTCCATCTTTCCACCTCCAATTCGGTCTCCCTCTTCTCCTCGTTCCCTCCACCTCCGACACATATATCCTCTTGGTCAATCTTTCCTCACTCATTCTCTCCATGTGCCCAAACCATTTCAAAACACCCTCTTCTGCTCTCTCAACCACGCTCTTTTTATTTCCACACATCTCTCTTACCCTTACGTTAATTACTCGATCAAACCACCTCACACCACACATTGTCCTCAAACATCTCATTTCCAGCACATCCATCCTCCTGCGCACCACTCTATCCATAGCCCACGCCTCGCAACCATACAACATTGTTGGAACCACTATTCCTTCAAACATACCCATTTTTGCTTTCTAAGATAATGTTCTCGACTTCCACACATTCTTCAAGGCTTCCAGGATTTTCGCCCCCTTCCCCACACTATGATCCACTTCCGCTTCCATGGTTCCATCCGCTGCCAGATCCACTCCCAGATATCTAAAACACTTTACTTCCTCCAGTTTTTCTCCATTCAAACTTACCTCCCAATTGACTTGACCCTCAACCCTACTGTACCTAATAACCTTGCTCTTATTCACATTTACTCTCAACTTTCTTCTTTCACACACTTTACCAAACTCAGTCACCAGCTTCTGCAGTTTCTCACATGAATCAGCCACCAGCGCTGTATCGTCAGCGAACAACAACTGACTCACTTCCCAAGCTCTCTCATCCCCAACAGACTTCATACTTGCCCCTCTTTCCAAAACTCTTGCATTTACCTCCCGAACAACCCCATCCATAAACAAATTAAACAAACATGGAGACATCACAAACCCCTGCCGCAAACCTATATTCACTGAGAACCAATCACTTTCCTCTCTTCCTACACGTACACATGCCATACATCCTCGATAAAAACTTTTCACTGCTTCTAACAACTTGCCTCCCACACCATATACTCTTAATACCTTCCACAGAGCATCTCTATCAACTCTATCATATGCCTTCTCCAGATCCATAAATGCTACATACAAATCCATTTGCTTTTCTAAGTATTTCTCACATACATTCTTCAAAGCAAACACCTGATCCACACATACTCTACCACTTCTAAAACCACACTGCTCTTCCCCAATCTGATGCTCTGTACATGCCTTCACCCTCTCAATCAATACCCTCCCATATACTTTACCAGGAATACTCAACAAACTTATACCTCTGTAATTTGAGCACTCACTCTTATCCCCTTTGCCTTTGTACAATGGCACTATGCACGCATTCCGCCAATCCTCAGGCACCTCACCATGAGTCATACATACATTAAATAACCTTACCAATCAGTCAATAATACAGTCACCCCCTTTTTTAATAAATTCCACTGCAATACCATCCAAACCTGCTGCCTTGCAGGCTTTCATCTTCCGCAAAGCTTTTACTACCACTTCTCTGTTTACCAAATCATTTTCCCTAACCCTCTCACTTTGCACACCACCTCGACCAAGACACCCTATATCTGCCAATCTATCATCAAACACATTCAACAAACCTTCAAAATACTCACTCCATCTCCTTACCACATCCCCACTACTTGTTATCACCTCCCCATTTGCGCCCTTCACTGAAGTTCCCATTTGCTCCCTTGTCTTACGCACTTTATTTACCTCCTTCCAGAACATCTTTTTATTCTCCCTAAGATTTAATGATACTCTCTCACCCCAACTCTCATTTGCCCTCTTTTTCACCTCTTGCACCTTTCTCTTGACCTCCTGTCTCTTTCTTTTATACATCTCCCACTCAATTGCATTTTTTCCCTACAAAAATCGTCCAAATGCCTCTTTCACTTATATATATATATATATATATTTTTTTTTTCATACGATTCGCCATTTCCCGCGTTTGCGAGGTAGCGTTAAGAACAGAGGACTGGGCCTTAGAGGGAAAATCCTCACCTGGCCCCCTTCTCTGTTCCTTCTTTTGGAAAATTAAAAAAAAAACGAGAGGGGAGGATTTCCAGCCACCCGCTCCCTCCCCTTTTAGTCGCCTTCTACGACACGCAGGGAATACGTGGGAAGTATTCTTTCTCCCCTATCCCCAGGGATAATATATATATATATATATATATATATATATATATATATATATATATATATATATATATATATATATATATATATATTTTGCTTTGTCGCTGTCTCCCGCGTTTGCGAGGTAGCGCAAGGAAACAGACGAAAGAAATGGCCCAACCCCCCCCCCCCCCATACACATGTATATACATACGTCCACACACGCAAATATACATACCTACACAGCTTTCCATGGTTTACCCCAGACGCTTCACCTGCCTTGATTCAATCCACTGACAGCACGTCAACCCCGGTATACCACATCGCTCCAATTCACTCTATTCCTTGCCCTCCTTTCACCCTCCTGCATATTCAGGCCCCGATCACACAAAATCTTTTTCACTCCATCTTTCCACCTCCAATTTGGTCTCCCTCTTCTCCTCGTTCCCTCCACCTCCGACACATATATCCTCTTGGTCAATCTTTCCTCACTCATCCTCTCCATGTGCCCTAACCACTTCAAAAGACCCTCTTCTGCTCTCTCAACCACGCTCTTTTGATTTCCACACATCTCTCTTACCCTTACGTTACTCACTCGATCAAACCACCTCACACCACACATTGTCCTCAAACATCTCATTTCCAGCACATCCATCCTCCTGCGCACAACTCTCTCCATAGCCCACGCCTCGGAACCATACAACATTGTTGGAACCACTATTCCTTCAAACATACCCATTTTTGCTTTCCGAGATAATGTTCTCGACTTCCACACATTCTTCAAGACCCCCAGAATTTTCGCCCCCTCCCCCACCCTATGATCCACTTCCGCTTCCATGGTTCCATCCGCTGCCAGATCCACTCCCAGATATCTAAAACACTTCACTTCCTCCAGTTTTTCTCCATTCAAACTCACCTCCCAATTGACTTGACCCTCAACCCTACTGTACCTAATAACCTTGCTCTTATTCATATTTACTCTTAACTTTCTTCTTCCACACACTTTACCAAACTCAGTCACCAGCTTCTGCAGTTTCTCACATGAATCAGCCACCAGCGCTGTATCATCAGCGAACAACAACTGACTCACTTCCCAAGCTCTCTCATCCCCAACAGACTTCATACTTGCCCCTCTTTCCAAAACTCTTGCATTTACCTCCCGAACAACCCCATCCATAAACAAATTAAACAACCATGGAGACATCACACACCCCTGCCGCAAACCTACATTCACTGAGAACCAATCACTTTCCTCTCTTCCTACACGTACACATGCCTTACATCCTCGATAAAAACTTTTCACTGCTTCTAACAACTTTCCTCCCACACCATATATTCTTAATACCTTCCACAGAGCATCTCTATCAACTCTATCATATGCCTTCTCCAGATCCATAAATGCTACATACAAATCCATTTGCTTTTCTAAGTATTTCTCACATACATTCTTCAAAGCAAACACCTGATCCACACATCCTCTACCACTTCTGAAACCACACTGCTCTTCCCCAATCTGATGCTCTGTACATGCCTTCACCCTCTCAATCAATACCCTCCCATATAATTTACCAGGAATACTCAACAAACTTATACCTCTGTAATTTGAGCACTCACTCTTATCCCCTTTGCCTTTGTACAATGGCACTATGCACGCATTCCGCCAATCCTCAGGCACCTCACCATGAGTCATACATACATTAAATAACCTTATCAACCAGTCAACAATACAGTCACCCCCTTTTTTAATAAATTCCACTGCAATACCATCCAAACCTGCTGCCTTGCCGGCTTTCATCTTCCGCAAAGCTTTCACTACCTCTTCTCTGTTTACCAAATCATTTTCCCTAACCCTCTCACTTTGCACACCACCTCGACCAAAACACCCTATATCTGCCACTCTATCACCAAACACATTCAACAAACCTTCAAAATACTCACTCCATCTCCTTCTCACATCACCACTACTTGTTATCACCTCCCCATTTGCGCCCTTCACTGAAGTTCCCATTTGCTCCCTTGTCTTACGCACTTTATTTACCTCCTTCCAGAACATCTTTTTATTCTCCCTAAAATTTAATGATACTCTCTCACCCCAACTCTCATTTGCCCTTTTTTTCACCTCTTGCACCTTTCTCTTGACCTCCTGTCTCTTTCTTTTATACATCTCCCACTCAATTGCATTTTTTCCCTGCAAAAATCGTCCAAATGCCTCTCTCTTCTCTTTCACTAATACTCTTACTTCTTCATCCCACCACTCACTACCCTTTCTAATCAACCCACCTCCCACTCTTCTCATGCCACAAGCATCTTTTGCGCTATCCATCACTGATTCCCTAAATACATCCCATTCCTCCCCCACTCCCCTCACTTCCATTGTTTTCACCTTTTTCCATTCTGTACTCAGTCTCTCCTGGTACTTCCTAACACAGGTCTCCTTCCCAAGCTCACTTACTCTCACCACCCTCTTCACCCCAACATTCACTCTTCTTTTCTGAAAACCCATACAAATCTTCACCTTAGCCTCCACAAGATAATGATCAGACATCCCTCCAGTTGCACCTCTCAGCACATTAACATCCAAAAGTCTCTCTTTCGCACGCCTGTCAATTAACACGTAATCCAATAACGCTCTCTGGCCATCTCTCCTACTTACATAAGTATACTTATGTATATCTCGCTTTTTAAACCAGGTATTCCCAATCATCAGTCCTTTTTTCAGCACATAAATCTACAAGCTCTTCACCATTTCCATTTACAACACTGAACACCCCATGTACACCAATCATTCCCTCAACTGCCACATTACTCACCTTTGCATTCAAATCACCCATCACTATAACCCGGTCTCGTGCATCAAAACCACTAACACACTCATTCAGCTGCTCCCAAAACACTTGCCTCTCATGATCTTTCTTCTCATGCCCAGGTGCATATGCACCAATAATCACCCATCTCTCTCCATCAACTTTCAGTTTTACCCATATTAATCGGGAATTTACTTTCTTACATTCTATCACGTACTCCCACAACTCGTTTCAGGAGTACTGCTACTCCTTCCCTTGCTCTTGTCCTCTCACTAACCCCTGACTTTACTCCCAAGACATTCCCAAACCACTCTTCCCCTTCACCCTTGAGCTTCGTTTCACTCAGAGCCAAAACATCCAGGTTCCTTTCCTCAAACATACTACCTATCTCTCCTTTTTTCACATCTTGGTTACATCCACACACATTTAGGCACCCCAATCTGAGCCTTCGAGGAGTATGAGCACTCCCCGCGTGACTCCTTCTTCTGTTTCCCATTTTAGAAAGTTAAAAAAAAAAAATACAAGGAGGGGAGGATTTCTGGCCCCCGCTCCCGTCCCCTCTAGTCGCTTTCTACGACATGCGAGGAATGCGTGGGAAGTATTCTTTCACCTCTATCCCCAGGGATAATATACATATATATATATATATATATATATATATATATATATATATATATATATATATATATATATATATATATATATATATACACACATACACACACATACACACACACACGCACATATACACACACACACACACACATACATATATATACATATGAAAAATGTAAGAAACAATTTAGAAAACTGAAACTTCTAGCTTGAAATGAAAAGAAAAAAATGAATGTCACATAATGGTTCAACCTCTGACTATGGAAAAAGGAAATGTTTAACTTATTTACACAAAAGTCAATAGTAGTTCTCATCAATTTAACCACTGTATCAATAAGCTTCAATGTCTAAGCTACATTTTTTCCAATTTCACTATTTTCTTGTCAAAGCACCATGTATGAAAACTATCACTCCAGTAACACAACTATAAACATTTACTTCCCCTTTAAAAAAGTTCTGGGGAAGTCTATTCGATACACTGCGGGACACTACCACCTGACGAGGTTTGTGTTGCAATGGTTTTTGATTCACAAACGTAGTAGCATCACTGGTGGCCAAGGTAGTTCCGTTGGCGAAGAGGAGCTCATGAAACATGTCGGAAAGCATGCTACTGCAGGCAGGAGTGGAAGCATGCTACTGCAGGCAGGAGTGAACTTTGAGAAGTAGACAGTCTGCTGCCCTGCGCTCTCCTCAGATGATCAATGAAACCTTATCTTCTCGAGTGGTGCTTGGTAAGTGAGCTTGGGAAGGAGACTTGTGTGAGGAAGTACCAGGAGAGACTGAGTACAAAATGGAAAAATGTGAGAACAATGGAAGTAAGGGGAGTGGGGGAGGAATGGGATGTATTTAGGGAATCAGTGATGGATTGCGCAAAAGATGCTTGCGGCATGAGAAGAGTGGGAGGTGGGTTGATTAGAAAGGGTAGTGAGTGGTGGGATGAAGAAGTAAGAGTATTAGTGAAAGAGAAGAGAGAGGCATTTGGACGATTTTTGCGGGGAAAAAATGCAGTTGAGTGGGAGACGTATAAAAAAAAGAGACAGGAGGTCAAGAGAAAGGTGCAAGAGGTGAAAAAAAGGGCAAATGACAGTTGTGGTGAGAGAGTATCATTAAATTTGAGGGAGAATAAAAAGATGTTCTGGAAGGAGGTAAATAAAGTGCGTAAGACAAGGGAGCAAATGGGAACTTCAGTGAAGGGCGCAAATGGGGAGGTGAAAACAAGTAGTGGTGATGTGAGAAGGAGATGGAGTGAGTATTTTGAAGGTCTGTTGAATGTGTTTGATGATAGAGTGGCAGATATAGGGTGTTTTGGTCGAGGTGGTGTGCAAAGTGAGAGGGTTAGGGAAAATGATTTGGTAAACAGAGAAGAGGTAGTAAAAGCTTTGCGGAAGATGAAAGCCTGCAAGGCAGCAGGTTTGGATGGTATTGCAGTGGAATTTATTAAAAAAGGGGGTGACTGTATTGTTGACTGGTTGGTAAGGTTATTTAATGTATGTATGACTCACGGTGAGGTGCCTGAGGATTGGCGGAATGCGTGCATAGTGCCATTGTACAAAGGCAAAGGGGATAAGAGTGAGTGCTCAAATTACAGAGGTATAAGTTTGTTGAGTATTCCTGGTAAATTATATGGGAGGGTATTGATTGAGAGGGTGGAGGCATGTACAGAGCATCAGATTGGGGAAGAGCAGTGTGGTTTCAGAAGTGGTAGAGGATGTGTGGATCAGGTGTTTGCTTTGAAGAATGTATGTGAGAAATACTTAGAAAAGCAAATGGATTTGTATGTAGCATTTATGGATCTGGAGAAGGCATCTGATAGAGTTGATAGAGATGCTCTGTGGCAGGTATTAAGAATATATGGTGTGGGAGGCAAGTTGTTAGAAGCAGTGAAAAGTTTTTATCGAGGATGTAAGGCATGTGTACGTGTAGGAAGAGAGGAAAGTGATTCGTTCTCAGTGAATGTAGGTTTGCGGCAGGGGTGTGTGATGTCTCCATGGTTGTTTAATTAGTTTATGGATGGGGTTGTTAGGTAGGTGAATGCAAGAGTTTCGGAAAGAGGGGCAAGTATGAAGTCTGTTGGGGATGAGAAAGCTTGGGAAGTGAGTCAGTTGTTGTTCGCTGATGATACAGCGCTGGTGGCTGATTCATGTGAGAAACTGCAGAAGCTGGTGACTGAGTTTGGTAAAGTGTGTGGAAGAAGAAAGTTAAGAGTAAATGTGAATAAGAGCAAGGTTATCAGGTACAGTAGGGTTGAGGGTCAAGTCAATTGGGAGGTAAGTTTGAATGGAGAAAAACTGGAGGAAGTAAAGTGTTTTAGACATCTGGGAGTGGATCTGGCAGCGGATGGAACCATGGAAGCGGCAGTGAATCATAGGGTGGGGGAGGGGGCGAAAATCCTGGGAGCCTTAAAGAATGTGTGGAAGTCGAGAACATTATCTCGGAAAGCAAAAATGGGTATGTTTAAAGGAATAGTGGTTCCAACAATGTTGTATGGTTGCGAGGCGTAGGCTATGGATAGAGTGGTGCGCAGGAGGGTGGATGTGCTGGAAATGAGATGTTTGAGGACAATGTGTGGTGTGAGGTGGTTTGATCGAGTAAGTAATGTAAGGGTAATAGAGATGTGTGGAAATAAAAAGAGCGTGGTTAAGAGAGCAGATGAGGGTGTTTTGAGATGGTTTGGGCACATGGAGAGAATGAGTGAGGAAAGATTGACCAAGAGGATATATGTGTCGGAGGTGGAGGGAACGAGGAGAAGTATGAGATCAAATTGGAGGTGGAAAGATGGAGTGAAAAAGATTTTGAGTGATCGGGGCCTGAACATGCAGGAGGGTGAAAGGCGGGCAAGGAATAGAGTGAATTGGATCGATGTGGTATACCGGGATTGACGTGCGGTCAGTGGATTGAATCAGGGCATGTGAAGCGTCTGGGGTAAACCATGGAAAGTTCTGTGGGGCCTGGATGAGGAAAGGGAGCTGTGGTTTCGGGCATTATTGCATGACAGCTAGAGACTGAGTGTGAACGAATGGGGCCTTTGTTGTCTTTTCCTAGCGCTACCTCGCACACATGAGGGGGGAGGGGGATGGTATTCCATGTGTGGCGAGATGGCGATGGGAATGAATAAAGGCAGACAGGGTGAATTGTGTGCATGGGTATATATGTATGTGTCTGTGTGTGTATATATATGTGTACATTGAGATGTATAGGTATGTATATTTGCGTGTGTGGACGTGTATGTATATACATGTGTATGGGGGTGGGTTGGGCCATTTCTTTCGTCTGTTTCCTTGCGCTACCTCGCAAACGCGGGAGACAGCGACAAAGCAAAAAAGAAAAAAAAAAAAAAAATATATATATATATATATATATATATATATATATATATATATATATATATATAAAATATATATATATATATATATATATATATATATATATATATATATATATATATATATATATATATTTATTTCTTTTCAAACTATTCGCCATTTCCCGCGTTTGCAAGGTAGCGTTAAGAACAGAGGACTGGGCCTCTGAGGGAATATCCTCACCTGGCCCCCTTCTCTGTTCCTTCTTTTGGAAAATTAAAAAAAAAAAAACAAAAGCAGGAGGGGAGGATTTCCAGCCCCCCGCTCCCTCCCCTTTTAGTCCCCTTCTACGACACGCAGGGAATACGTGGGAAGTATTCTTTCTCCCCTATCACCAGGGATAATATATATATATATATATATATATATATATATATATATATATATATATATATATATATATATATATATAGACGAACGGAAAGACACAGCTATCATTATAATTAGCGTCATTAATGTTATAAGTTTCACTGCTGTTATCATAATAATAATGATTATCATTATTATTATTATTATTATCACTATTATTATTATCATTATTATTATTATTATTATTATAATTACTATTATCATTATCATTATCATCATTATCATCATTACCAGTAATAGCAATAGTAGTAGTAATAGTAGAAGTAGTAGTATACAAATCCAAAACCAATTTCATGTTGTTCCTGCATCTTTCAACTAGTACTCCTCCCTGTCCACTGACGATCATGCAGCCTTGCTAAAGCTGACTCCTGCCTCAAGGTCTACGTAGCCATGAGCAGACCAAGTTTAGCAACATCCAACACTCACACAATATTTGCGGGACGTAGTGAAGTGTCTGGTGTTGTGTTACCGAGCCAAAGGGGAAACATGGAAGTACATAACTCTATACTTTAATACAGCAGTTCTGCCAGTCTGTCCGTCTGTACGCACGTCGGAGATGTTGGAGGCACAACTAACCCCGATACAAAGTCGCAGGTGTGCCAGTGAAGTTGAGAAACGCTCGCATTTTACCCCAACACACAACCGCCAATAATTCATAATTTCCTTGGCAGAATAGAAATTACTGTGTGCTTGAGTGATATATTTTCGAAAAAATATTCTAGTGTTGGGCGGGAAGTTTGTACGTGCAATGTGGGTGGGTATGAAGATGGAGAATAGCGGGCGTGAGTATATCATACCACTGAACAATGCCAGTCCGCCGTTCAAGGTGTGTTTAGCCAGGGTGGGAGAGAGCGGTGGCAGTGAGGGAAGCTGTGGTACCTTAGGAGTAATGGGGTGGCGGTGGACCGGGAGGCTGTGGCGGAGGTGTTGAAGGAGAGTGTTGTCGTGGCGAGAGATGGAGGGAGTGATGGCAGCATGGGTGGGTGTGTGGTGGTCAGGATGGGATGGCGTGGTGGTGGTGAGGAACGGTGTGGTAGCCATCAAGAACCAACTTGACCGCGAGAAGGTGAGGAGTGAGAGAGGGGGAACTGATCAAGGTGACTTGAAACTATCAAGAACGATAGATGGAAGAAGTGTCTCAAATGTACGAACACAGTCTTATACAAGGACGGAGTAACACAGCAGCTCGAGGAGCTACTTGAGAGACGAATATACTCGACACCTGAATAAGATGAACAACCTTGTGGCTAATTCGGTGAAGTAGCGCACCAAGAAAGATTACAAGTAAGTGTCCAGTGTGTTTATGAAAGCGAGGGCCTGAATGAAGGAGTCCTTGTAAGACAAAATCAAAACGAAGTTTAGGGAAAGAAATGGAAAGAAACTGGATAAAACAGAATCAACTCAGACTAGATTACGTGTACGTCTTCTGGGGATGTTATTCAATATCCACTTCCAAGTATCCAATTTCCTGTTCCCGATTTTCATTCCCCAGTTCCTCCCGATATCACACTGGCAAAACCTTATTTCATGTTTTCAGTTCTTAGCACAAAAATGACGAAATCCATTACCTAATTCTAAATGACTGGCTCGTAGTTCACAGGAACCCGCTTCTAATAACCAGTTTCCAGCATCTAATCCCATGATTCCAATTTCCTGTTCCTGATGCTCAACTCCCACTGCTGGAATCTAATTGGTACAAACTTCTCTCGCGTTCTGAGCTTCCTTCTTCCAGGTCACACTCGCCAGTCCCCTGACCCTGACGCCAGTTGCTTGAGCCTCCTCCCTTCTACCCCCACTGGAACACTGGAACAGCCTTCATCCTAACACACAACACAAATAGTTCTCCAACATTTCAAGGACATCTTCTAATGACACGAGAGTGATGTTGATGATCGAGGCCGACAACTAAATACATTTGAAATAAAGCAATATCATTATAACCAGATTAATTTCTGGAAGATATTGAGCCTTTCCATTTCCTGGAGCGCCGAAGAATTCCAAGTATAATGTAAGTAATATGCTTTATCAAACAAGGAAATGGCAGGTAGCTTCTGGGTTCAGCCTGGTATAGAGGATTTGATACATAATCTTTGAAGTTCTGAACCTCAATCAATGACTGGGTGGAGAAGGAAGACCTACTACCATAAACTGAGAACCACCGTCGTAAAAGTGGGAAAATAAATGACGAATTTATGTAAGAAAATATATATATAACTTATGACTTAAATATACGTATATAAACAGTAATCGGCATATACAGGGATGTATCCACGAGGACATCCCCCCCCCCCCCCCCCCACATACACACACACACACACACACACACACACACATTAGTTTATAGTTTATATATATATATATATATATATATATATATATATATATATATATATATATATATATATATATATATATATACATACCTATGAAATGATAATCTAGCAATTTAAAATTAATAATAAAAAACTTTACTGATAAAGGTCTAACACCATTTTTTTCAATTCTGAAATTATTCATCAAACAACGAATTTCATGCATTGCTGACTTTACGCTATGCATTATGTAACGGACATAATGCATAATACAACGCACGTTACGCATAATATAACGCACGTTACGCATAATACAACGCATGCAATGTATAATGCAACGACCATCATCGCTAAAGCAATAAACGTTACCGATAATGCTATAACCGATAGGCATATTGCAACAAACGTTGTCCGTAATGCAACGAACATTATCCATAATACAACGAACGTTAAGCATAATACAACGAACGTTAAGCATAATTCAACGAACGTTATCTATAATACAACGAGCGTTAAGCATAATACAACGAACGTTATCTATAATACAACGAGCGTTAAGCATAATACAACGAACGTTAAGCATAATTCAACGAACGTTATCCATAATACAACGAACATTAAGCATAATTCAACGAACGTTATCCATAATACAACGAACATTAAGCATAATTCAACGAACGTTATCCATAATACAACGAACATTAAGCATAATTCAACGAACGTTATCTATACCACAACGAACGTTAAGCATAATGCAACAAACGTTGTCTATAATATACCGAGTGATTTAGTACCCACTTCCTCCTCAAACGTTTCTCTCTCATCTTCTTTTCCTTCGCGTATTTTCGTTTTTCCTGTGGCATGACGTGCGTGTGGCTGGTGTGGCTCTGGGATCATCCACGACCCGGACAAAAACTGTCACTGTTTGTACAGAAAGTTGTAAAAGCTTTCCATCATCAGGATGTGTGTACTAGACTACCAAGGAATCAGTACGTCTCTCAGTCAGAGAAAGATAACACTCCACAAACCTTAAGAACCAACCAATCAGAGAAAGATAACACTCCACAAACCTTAAGAACCAACCAATCAGAGAAAGATAACATTCCACAAACCTTAAGAACCAACCAATCAGAGAAAGATAACATTCCACAAACCTTAAGAACCAACCAATCAGAGAAAGATAACATTCCACAAACCTTAAGAACCAACCAATCAGAGAAAGATAACATTCCACAAACCTTAAGAACCAACCAATCAGAGAAAGATAACATTCCACAAACCTTAAGAACCAACCAATCAGAGAAAGATAACATTCCACAAACCTTAAGAACCAACCAATCAGAGAAAGATAACATTCCACAAACCTTAAGAACCAACCAATCAGAGAAAGATAACATTCCACAAACCTTAAGAACCAACCAATCAGAGAAAGATAACATTCCACAAACCTTAAGAACCAACCAATCAGAGAAAGATAACATTCCACAAACCTTAAGAACCAACCAATCAGAGAAAGATAACATTCCACAAACCTTAAGAACCAACCAATCAGAGAAAGATAACATTCCACAAACCTTAAGAACCAACCAATCAGAGAAAGATAACATTCCACAAACCTTAAGAACCAACCAATCAGAGAAAGATAACATTCCACAAACCTTAAGAACCAACCAATCAGAGAAAGATAACATTCCACAAACCTTAAGAACCAACCAATCAGAGAAAGATAACATTCCACAAACCTTAGGAACCAACCAATCAGAGAAAGATAACATTCCACAAACCTTAGGAACCAACCAATCAGAGAAAGATAACATTCCACAAACCTTAGGAACCAACCAATCAGAGAAAGATAACATTTCACAAACCTTAAGAACCAACCAATCAGAGAAAGATAACACTCCACAAACCTTGGGGAGTTGTAAAAACGAAGAAAATACACATAATAGTAATTAATACCCCACCGATTCTCGACAAGTATATACGTGTACAATGATCATAGATCAGCTCCACAAGAACAGGATTTGCTTATCTAATCCATCAATAAATTCCCTTACATCTCGGTCAAATATTTCTGTTAACAGGAAAACAATGGAAGAAAATGTCTTCATAGAAAAACGCACTTTTGGAAAGGTAATAATTCGGGGTAAAAATCCAGGTGAGGGCGTGAGCGGCGCCCTGGGAGAGCCGTAACAGGCCACACTGTCACGTTACTCACCCACCCACCAAGACTCTCTCTCTCTCTCTCTCTCTCTCTCTCTCTCTCTCTCTCTCTCTCTCTCTCTCTCTCTCTCTCTCTCTCTCTCCCTCTAAAAGGTACAAAAACAAATATTAGGAAGTTCCTTAATTACATTCAACGAAGTGCCATGATACCTTACCTTACATTTCTACCCAAAGCGTCCCCTCTCATGGTAGAGGATGTGTGGATCAGGTGTTTGCTTTGAAGAATGTATGTGAGAAATACTTAGAAAAGCAAATGGACTTGTATGTAGCATTTATGGATCTGGAAAAGGCATATGATAGAGTTGATAGAGATGCTCTGTGGAAGGTATTAAGAATATATGGTGTGGGAGGAAAGTTGTTAGAAGCAGTGAAAAGTTTTTATCGAGGATGTAAGGCATGTGTACGTGTAGGAAGAGAGGAAAGTGATTGGTTCTCAGTGAATGTAGGTTTGCGGCAGGGGTGTGTGATGTCTCCATGGTTGTTTAATTTGTTTATGGATGGGGTTGTTAGGGAGGTAAATGCAAGAGTTTTGGAAAGAGGGGCAAGTATGAAGTCTGTTGGGGATGAGAGAGCTTGGGAAGTGAGTCAGTTGTTGTTCGCTGATGATACAGCGCTGGTGGCTGATTCATGTGAGAAACTGCAGAAGCTGGTGACTGAGTTTGGTAAAGTGTGTGGAAGAAGAAAGTTGAGAGTAAATGTGAATAAGAGCAAGGTTATTAGGTACAGTAGGGTTGAGGGTCAAGTCAATTGGGAGGTGAGTTTGAATGGAGAAAAACTGGAGGAAGTGAAGTGTTTTAGATATCTGGGAGTGGATCTGTCAGCGGATGGAACCATGGAAGCGGAAGTGGATCATAGGGTGGGGGAGGGGGCGAAAATTCTGGGGGCCTTGAAGAATGTGTGGAAGTCGAGAACATTATCTCGGAAAGCAAAAATGGGTATGTTTGAGGGAATAGTGGTTCCAACAATGTTGTATGGTTGCGAGGCGTGGGCTATGGATAGAGTTGTGCGCAGGAGGATGGATGTGCTGGAAATGAGATGTTTGAGGACAATGTGTGGTGTGAGGTGGTTTGATCGAGTGAGTAACGTACGGGTATGAGAGATGTGTGGAAATAAAAAGAGCGTGGTTGAGAGAGCAGAAGAGGGTGTTTTGAAGTGGTTTGGGCACATGGAGAGAATGAGTGAGGAAAGATTGACCAAGAGGATATATGTGTCGGAGGTGGAGGGAACGAGGAGAAGAGGGAGACCAAATTGGAGGTGGAAAGATGGAGTGAAAAAGATTTTGTGTGATCGGGGCCTGAACATGCAGGAGGGTGAAAGGAGGGCAAGGAATAGAGTAAATTGGAGCGATGTGGTATACCGGGGTTGACGTGCTGTCAGTGGATTGAATCAAGGCATGTGAAGCGTCTGGGGTAAACCATGGAAAGCTGTGTAGGTATGTATATTTGCGTGTGTGGACGTATGTATATACATGTGTATGGGGGGGGGGGTTGGGCCATTTCTTTCGTCTGTTTCCTTGCGCTACCTCGCAAACGCGGGAGACAGCGACAAAGTATAATAAAATAAATAAATATATATATATATATATATATATATATATATATATATATATATATATATATATATATATATATATATATATTCTTTTTCTTTCAAACTATTTGCCATTTCCCGCGTTAGCAAGGTAGCGTTAAGAACAGAGGACTGGGCCTTTGAGGGAATATCCTCACCTGGCCCGCTTCTCTGTTCCTTCTTTTAGAAAATTGAAAAAAATGAGAGGGGAGGATTTCCAGCCACCCGCTCCCTCCCCTTTTAGTCGCCTTCTACGACACGCAGGGAATACGTGGGAAGTATTCCTTCTCCCCTATCCCCAGGGATATATATATATATATATATATATATATATATATATATATATATATATATATATATATATATATATATATATTATCCCTGGGGATAGGGGAGAAAGAATACTTCCCACGTATTCCCTGCGTGTCGTAGAAGGCGACTAAAAGGGGAGGGAGCGGGGGGCTGGAAATCCTCCCCTCTCAATTTTTTTTAATTTTCCAAAAGATGGAACAGAGAAGGGGGCCAGGTGAGGATATTCCCTCAGTGGCCCAGTTCTCTGTTCTTAACGCTACCTCGCTAACGCGGGAAATGGCGAATAGTTTGAAAAAAAAAAAAAAAAAAAAAAAAAAAATATATATATATATATATATATATATATATATATATATATATATATATATATATACATATATATATATATATATATATATATATATATATATATATATATATATATATATATATGATTACTAATTCCACAGTACGGAGAGAGAGGTCCAAGCTTTGGGGCCACATGTCTTAAACTTTCTCTCATATCAAACAACTTTAACAACATTCTTGTAGTCAACATTCACAGCTTCCATACTATGTTCATCCACTACTCTCATACTGTACAAGAAGTTCGCTATATTTCTCTACCAAGTCTCTTCTTCAGTTGCTTGCCATGTTCTCTGGTTGTGTTATCTTTGTTCTTTCGAAGAACTGCTCAGTATGACATAATCAAATTTGTTCAGACACCTGAGGATTTCTTCCCTACTCTTCTCTCTTCCACGGTGGGCAACTTTATGTCCACACCTTCCTATGGAGATCAGCTCTCTTCACTCTGAGGCAATTTTTGAATATACTAGATCACGCGCACTTCTGTGACCTCTTGCAATATATATATATATATATATATATATATATATATATATATATATATATATATATATATATATATATTTTTTTTTTTTTATACTTTGTCGCTGTCTCCCGCGTTTGCGAGGTAGCGCAAGGAAACAGACGAAAGAAATGGCCCAACCCCCCCCCCATACACATGTATATACATACGTCCACACACGCAAATATACATACCTACACAGCTTTCCATGGTTTACCCCAGACGCTTCACATGCCTTGATTCAATCCACTGACAGCACGTCAGCCCCGGTATACCACATCGCTCCAATTCACTCTGTTCCTTGCCCTCCTTTCACCCTCCTGCATGTTCAGGCCCCGATCACACAAAATCTTTTTCACTCCATCTTTCCACCTCCAATTTGGTCTCCCTCTTCTCCTTGTTCCCTCCACCTCCGACACATATATCCTCTTGGTCAATCTTTCCTCACTCATCCTCTCCATGTGCCCAAACCACTTCAAAACACCCTCTTCTGCTCTCTCAACCACGCTCTTTTTATTTCCACACATCTCTCTTACCCCCACGTTACTCACTCGATCAAACCACCTCACACCACACATTGTCCTCAAACATCTCATTTCCAGCACATCCATCCTCCTGCGCACAACTCTATCCATAGCCCACGCCTCGCAACCATACAACATTGTTGGAACCACTATTCCTTCAAACATACCCATTTTTGCTTTCCGAGATAATGTTCTCGACTTCCACACATTCTTCAAGGCCCCCAGAATTTTCGCCCCCTCCCCCACCCTATGATCCACTTCCGCTTCCATGGTTCCATCCGCTGCCAGATCCACTCCCAGATATCTAAAACACTTCACTTCCTCCAGTTTTTCTCCATTCAAACTCACCTCCCAATTGACTTGACCCTCAACCCTACTGTACCTAATAACCTTGCTCTTATTCACATTTACTCTCAACTTTCTTCTTCCACACACTTTACCAAACTCAGTCACCAGCTTCTGCAGTTTCACACATGAATCCGCCACCAGCGCTGTGTCATCAGCGAACAACAACTGACTCACTTCCCAAGCTCTCTCATCCCCAACAGACTTCATACTTGCCCCTCTTTCCAAAACTCTTGCATTTACCTCCCTAACAACCCCATCCATAAACAAATTAAACAACCATGGAGACATCACACACCCCTGCCGCAAACCTACATTCACTGAGAACCAATCACTTTCTTCTCTTCCTACACGTACACATGCCTTACATCCTCGATAAAAACTTCTCACTGCTTCTAACAACTTTCCTCCCACACCATATATTCTTAATACCTTCCACAGAGCATCTCTATCAACTCTATCATATGCCTTCTCCAGATCCATAAATGCTACATACAAATCCATTTGCTTTTCTAAGTATTTCTCACATACATTCTTCAAAGCAAACACCTGATCCACACATCCTCTACCACTTCTGAAACCACACTGCGTTAATGGGATGGCTTTGATTAGGGCCTCAGTTGCCTTTGCCGGCTCAGCAAACATAGGTTGCGCTTCTGTACACTTTTTCAGCACTCATGAAGACAGGTGACCAGTACCATACGCTTTATATGGACCAGAGCAGAGCCCTTCAGCAGCTGTTTGATTACGTCTTGCCTTCCATGACTCTCTCTCCCCATCCAACCTCGCTGGTGTTGGGGCTCTTGTGTCCCTCACACTGGAAAGACTTTTAAACTCGTACTTTAGATCTTCGTATATATATCTCTCTCGCTCATCGTCTTCAATAACTAACTCTTCCTTTCAAATCGCTTAACCTGATAAGCTGCCCTTAAAATGACAATTTACTCCCAATAAATTCATACAAAATTTTATGATTATCTCTTGTCCACAATATCTTTTCATAGTTTCACTGTTCTTCCTTCCTTATACTGCTGAACATGTCTCTTGCTCTCTGTACCTTTCTTTTTTTTTCAAATGCTGGCTGGTCATTGTGCCACCTGCCTATCATCTGTATCATACGCCTAACCTCATATTTGTTTTTTTTTTCTATCCTTACATCTCTACTAGCAGTCAGAGAGGCACCCATGTATCAACCACTTCATGGTAAAACTTCACAGAACCTTCCATAACACTGATTAGCATCCTGGCCATGGAAGTCCATTTCTCAGTTCCACTTACCAGTGACACTGGCAAGCCCAGTGTACACTTTCCTCAACCACTGTCTCGTCCTGAAGTGTGGCGCGCACTCTGATCGCTTTATACTCTCATGAATCGCACAGTCAAACACAAGCCTTACGTGACCACTATTTCCACTTGGCGCTGGTGCAACGTCCCCATGGCCAACCAGCCCCTCTCATCACAGTGTGCTCACGTGACCTGCTGATACAGAAGTAATCTAGTACAGGGTCGAGTTACTTGTGTCTCCATGACGGCGCGTCTCCTCGAGAATTCTAAATTCTCTTCATCTGTCTCTTTGTCCATGAAATTCCCCTTGCTAGAATTTCACCATCGTTGAGGTGCGCGCGTCTAGCTGCTTCCTGCACAATCTCCAAACTGTTCCTTCGCTGTTACGGTCGAATGTTCGATGTGATTCAGTTAAATGCCTCGCTGGGTTAGGAATCATCAACACGACTACCCAATGCTTTCCTCCTGCTCCTCTGCCCATTACTTGCTTACTGTCTGAATGGGTCGTTCATCAGTATTTCCTAAAACACAACCTTATACTTTATTAAGAAACCCAATCTCTCTCTCTCTCTCTCTCTCTCTCTCTCTCTCTCTCTCTCTCTCTCTCTCTCTCTCTCTCTCTCTCTCTCTCTCTCCAACATTGTGAGACTATCGTGTGTATCTTCTCCCTAACGTCGAGCCTGGACTGTACCTCTCCTCCCAGGTACATACCACTGAGTCATCCACGTTCGTAGGTCTTACCTTCAGTTCGTCACTCGCCTCACCTAACGTTCTTGACCTCGCCGAGGCCAGGCCGCTCTACTCCACTCTGACCTCTTGTGATGTCTCCTAGTTTTGACCTTTTGCTTATCTTCTTTATCATCCTCTCATTCTTCCCTTGGTCTATCGTTTCTCATGCATACCCCCAGTAAATACTATTTGTATGCAAATTCTTGACTTACTTAAGCACATACCTCCTAGCAATAAAACCCCAGTAATCATTACTGATCCTTCCATTATGGGTGTGTGTGTGTGTGTGTGTGTGTGTGTGTGTGTGTGTGTGTGTGTGTGTGTGTGGGTGAGAGGGTTTTACACAAGTGGACCATACAATTTTTCATATTTCTGTATGCTATTTGCATTCACTACATCCTTATTAAGTCTAACTCCTTCATCCTCCACCCATACTGCTGAAAAAGTACTTTATACATCCTTTTATAAGTCCATCAATTAATTTCATGTTATGTGTTGTTTTTGTTATATTCCGATATGTCTCGAAAACCTGTTCACTGTCGGATTCATCAATGTGGCTCAAAAACAGATTGTGATCAGGTCACCCTTCACTCTTCTCTAGTCCATAGTGGGTAAATCAAAGGCTTCTAGCGTTTCTCTGTCACTCAGTTCTCTTAATTCTGCACCCGTCTTAGTTGCCCTCCTCTGAACCTTTTTTTTATCAGCTCTTTGTGCTTCTTTAGATGCGGTGACCAGACTTGGAAAGTACATTCTAGTTTTAGCCATATGGTTGTAGTGTCATGCATGTAGTGTACAGGGAGGGAGATCTACACTCGAGGCGACCCATCACTCAACTTTCTGATCCATCATACATCATTTCAAACTTGTGTATGCTGTCCGTATTCACCGTTCCATCACCCAGGTTGTATAATCATTCAATGATATGCAAAGAATATATAACTGGAGGATTATCATAAATACAGCTATGTAGCATCTCACTATAAAAGAAAAAAGAACAAGAACTAGGAAAAAACCAGATGTGTCAGCAGACAGGCCATTCTCTGGGGTGTTGACCCCCAGAGGGTGTAGACACATCTGCTATTCTCAGGCGTGCTAGCCCCTCGGAGGGTTGCCGAGGCGCAGCCATTCTCACGGGTGACACATCCCTCACATCACACCCCTTACATCAACACACCTGTATCACACCCCTTACATCAACACACCTGTATCACACCCCTTACATCAACACACCTGTATCACACCCCTTACATCAACACACCTGTATCACACCCCTTACATCAACACACCTGTATCACACCCCTTACATCAACACACCTGTATCACACCCCTTACATCAACACCTGTATCACACCCTTACATCAACACACCTGTATCACACCCCTTACATCAACACACCTGTATCACACCCCTTACATCAACACACCTGTATCACACCCCTTACATCAACACACCTGTATCACACCCCTTACATCAACACACCTGTATCACACCCCTTACATCAACACACCTGTATCACACCCCTTACATCAACACACCTGTATCACACCCCTTACATCAACACACCTGTATCACACCCCTTACATCAACACACCTGTATCACACCCCTTACATCAACACACCTGTATCACACCCCTTACATCAACACACCTGTATCACACCCCTTACATCAACACACCTGTATCACACCCCTTACATCAACACACCTGTATCACACCCCTTACATCAACACACCTGTATCACACCCCTTACATCAACACACCTGTATCACACCCCTTACATCAACACACCTGTATCACACCCCTTACATCAACACACCTGTATCACACCCCTTACATCAACACACCTGTATCACACCCCTTACATCAACACACCTGTATCACACCCCTTACATCAACACACCTGTATCACACCCCTTACATCAACACACCTGTATCACACCCCTTACATCAACACACCTGTATCACACCCCTTACATCAACACACCTGTATCACACCCCTTACATCAACACACCTGTATCACACCCCTTACATCAACACACCTGTATCACACCCCTTACATCAACACACCTGTATCACACCCCTTACATCAACACACCTGTATCACACCCCTTACATCAACACACCTGTATCACACCCCTTACATCAACACACCTGTATCACACCCCTTACATCAACTCACCTGTATCACACCCCTTACATCAACACACCTGTATCACACCCCTTACATCAACACACCTGTATCACACCCCTTACATTAACACACCTGTATCACACCCCTTACATCAACACACCTGCATCCCATCCCTCACACAACCGGGACCTGCATCTTACCCGTAACATCAGTACCTCTGCATCACTTCACAGTCATCAACATATCCTTCATGTGAAGCGCATATTGGCTGTGGCCTGGCAATACTGCGACCATGCCACCACCCTCCCAGCTTAGCCAAGCAAGGATACAGTGTACTGAACCTCTCACGGGGGAGAAAAATGAATAAATGAAAAGTTGAACAAAAAAAAATTAATGCTGGCGTGTAAAAAACGAAGCATTAACTAAAAACTCCACGTCGAAAAATGCGGATGTATAAAAGGAAATCTTTGCTCGAAATGCTTTTGACAACAGGCTGAACGTAATTCGTTCTTTTATGTAAATACAATTAATTAATTATTGAGAGTTCATTGACCATGAGTCTTCCCTCCGTCCAGCATAGCGTCTGTGCCACACAACATGCTGTCATCTGCTGGCACTGGCAAAGCAGGGTGAACGTAACCTATCGCATGAGCGACCGTCGTCTACGCATGCTACAACGCAACGTCATCCATCAGTGAGTACGAGACCCATCACAAACACCTCTGGTTAGATCTGCGTCTTTCCACACCAGAGCTTCGCGACCTGGGGTTCTGCAGAACGCCAGGGGTCCCGCAAAAGAAGTGAGAGAGGGGCAGAGGCTACGCAACTTTCTCATTCCCCCTTTTTTTAAGTTGATGTTTGTACTACGTAACTCTGGTTTGTGAATTCCTTTACCTAGTTTCCCATGATCTGCACCCACGTCGTGTGGGTGAGAGATCAAACACATCTTTCTATAAGACTAACTTCTGCCCTAGGGGACTGTAGCATCTATGGTGGTTGAAGAAAGCAAGCACCCGTGTTGGCCCCAGGTAGACACACATATATGAGTCATGCTCACACGTTTCGAATCGAGACCAAAACATAAATGAATTATCTTTGATTAATATTTTACAAGAAGCAAGGGCGGGATCTGCAACATTATTCTTTTCTGTTCACCAAAATAATATCAAAATCTGAATTATCAATAAGTTGCTCGACATCCCGGAAGGTGAATACACTGCTGAGCGTCAATATTATATTGAGGGACAATTTCCTCTCTCTCCTGTGTGAAGTTGGCTAATATACACAAAAGTAAGATGACAACATTAAGGTCTCGTGGTAACATAGTGGGACGAAAAACAGTAAAACTGGCCATAAAAATATCACGTTCTCATAACCTGGCTATTCTAGAATATTGTAAAGACCTTCTACTTGACCTACACCAGGAACATTATACTGGACGGTAATGTGTAACTCACGTTGATGCCACGGTCAGTGCCAAGGTGATGATCCTGGGATGGACAACGTCCGCTCTGGTCGTGATCTGAAGAAAAAGACAAAACACAAATTAATGCGTAACTCCGCGATGGTGGCAACGAGCGTCGCTGCAGTCGACCAGGACGTCTAGCTACCATCATAAACAGAAACCACACATTCGCATATCATCTTAGAAAAAAAAAGATACCGCTGTTGGCGAAGAAGAAAAATGTTATCCTCACATAATACCCAAAGTGGTTGTGCGAGCGGGCGATCAAGTGGGGAGGGAGGGAGTGAAGCAGAGGGTTTAACTAGGAGGTTAAGGCACACCAGAGTAGCGGATAACTCTACCTACCTCTACGTACAGCATTGTATATCATTACTAATCATCTATTTCCAGTGCAGTGTTTCCCACTTTGTGGGCTGTCTATAAATGGGGCAGAAAGGACACTACCATCACTTTTCAGTTCAGTTTTCCAGTTCCTCTTCCCCTTACTGACAGCGGACCAGTTCATCACGCCCCCAAGGTGAAGAACGACAAACAAAATCCAGAAGAAAATGACTCATATTACGAGGGAATACCCTCGAAGGAAGTTCGTATCGTGGGACCTTCCATCACAGCCAGAAACACTGAAAATTAGAAAATATATAAAAGATATCAAGGAAATACAATGACGGATGTTTTGCTTTCGAGTTTCATCTTCACTATGATCTAATGTCGCCCGAACCAAAAGGTAAATGCCTCGTTTGCGTAGAGCGGCTGAGCAATAAGTCTCTGGTGGCGGCAAAACGGAGGTGACATCTTCATCCAATCCAGGGAGGATAACTAATCCAAACAACGACGCTTCTGCAAGACGCTAAAGATAAGTGACTCTCCTCCAGGTCAACCATGACGCTCACCTAGTCAACACAACTGACCTGCTGAGATTTCGCAAGGCTTATGTCTTGGGTAACCAAGAGAGACCAACTCCCCGCACTCTGGTCATTTCTGTTACCAGGATCATGCAAGGTGGCGCGGCTCATGACCACTTCACTGGCAGGGTGGAGGCACTCAAGATGAAGACCACGACCACGACGACGAGGTGGAAAACTGGAGATTTCTCGAGTTTCCGGATCCTACAACGAGCGTTTCCCCACCTCTTACATGGATGATATTCAAGGGATGAAAGAACTCGTGTCCTCTCTCTCTCTCTCTCTCTCTCTCTCTCTCTCTCTCTCTCTCTCTCTCTCTCTCTCTCACTCTCTCTCTCTCTCAGGAACTTGAGGGAAATGTTGCGAGATACTTCCCAACCAGACGATCACCAGACTGGAGGATGGGGAAGTGGGATCTGGATCCATCCTCAGCCTAGGGTCTATCAGACCTTAGGTGGTGAAAGAGGAAAGTTCTGGGTGTCCTTGTTGAACAGAGGTGATATGCGTGTAATTTCCGTGGAGGCTCTCAAACCTCTTGCTCAGTTTCCGAACACATAATGTGGAATGGGATTTTCGTGCCTCACTCATATAAAAACACAACTCCGAACAATCTCAGAATTTTTTCTTTTTATGTTAGTTGAGACGGCACGGGCAGATCAGGCCCTAATCAAGGCCATCCCAATAATGCAAAATATATATATATATATATATATATATATATATATATATATATATATATATATATATATATATATCCTAGCCTGAGCCAGGTACCCATCTTATCGACCAACCCCTAGGGATGGATGAACAGCTGGGTTGACTGTGGTCCGACTGCCACAACCAGGATTCGAGCCTATGCGCTCGACCCTACGCGGCCCGTGAATGCGTCACGGTCAGGAACGCTAACCTCAGCGTGATCTATCTCCAAACATATATATATATATATATATATATATATATATATATATATATGTCAATTTCAAGCAAAGCAGCAATCAGCTGGACAGAAAATCATGAACTGCAATGACCAGCTTCTAGTTCATGAATCATGCCAAAGCTCCTGAACATTTTGCGAACCATGAGTCAGGTTGTGGTGGTGTCTCAGTACGCCTCTGTATGTTCCTCAGATGTTTTAGCTTCATCGTTATTGTGGGGGTTCCTTACGTCTGTTATAGTGGTCCCTGATGGGCTCCGTACCCATAGAAAATGGTTGAGAGGCACTGTATCTATACTTCAGCATGAGGAGAAGCAGTGTTTACCAAATTATGCAAAAACAGACGAGTATTACACAATGTAAAACACGGAAAATGATATATCTACCTTCACCCTACACTTGATACGCCGACCGCCATACCCAGCAACGCCAGCAAAACTTATTGTACCAAAATTTCCAGTTCTGGAACCCAGATTTCCAGTTCTGGTACCAAGATTTCCAGTTCTGGAACCAAGATTTCCAGTTCTGGAACCCAGATTTCCAATTCTGGTACCAAGATTTCCAGTTCTGGAACCCAGATTTCCAGTTCTGGAACCCAGATTTCCAGTTCTGGAACCAAGATTTCCAGTTCTGAAACCAAGATATCCAGTTCTGGAACCAAGATTACGAGTTCTGGAATCCAGATTTCCAGTTCTGGAACAGAGATTTCCAGTTCTGGAACTAAGATTTCCAGTTCTGGAACCAATATTTCCAGTTCTGAGCAAGATTTCCAGTTCTGGAACCAAGATTTCTAGTTCTGAAACCCAGATTTCCAGTTCTGGAACCAAGATTTTGAGTTCTGAAACCAAGATTTCCAGTTTTGGAACCAAGATTTCGAGTTCTGAAACCAAGATTTCCAGATCTGAAACCAAGATTTCGAGTTCTGGAACCAAGATTTCCAGTTCTGGAACCATTACGTTCGCTTTACCAGGCTCGTTCGGCTGGATAAGACTGACTGAGCGAACTGCTTGACAGAGACCTTGAGAGAAAGATACGACACGGGTGGGATGAAAGATAAGAGGTAACGTAAGGGGAGAAAGGAAAACATGAACTACACACCTGGGGTCATGGGGCAGCCTGAGACTCGATGAACACTAGAAAATGGGAGAAGAAAAACAGTGTGTGGCAATAGCCGGGACGGGCGGGCAGGGTGTAGGGGATGGAGCAATGTACACGTGCAGTGAGCAAGAGGGGAATTGCTCGCTGGACCGACAACCGTATTTTTCCAGGCATATCCAAATTTGGTTTTATTTCCAGGACCCTCCCCCCCAAACAACCCAGGTAGTTCCGACAAGATCTACGCTCATGTTAACTGTGTCGTTTTTACGGCTTGTAATGAATACAATTTTCCAGGCTTAACCTATTTTTCCCGAGGCGTAATTGCTTACTTGTAGACGAAATGAGCATGAAAGGGATTTCCCTGCTAAGGGGAAGAATACGTGAGTGGCATTTTCCTAAAGATAATGACCGTGATTACATTAAACACAAAATTACACTTTCGAAAGGTCAAAGTTCCAGCACAGAGTTGCTATGGCCGCGCTGTCAACGTAAGGTCACACACACACACACACACACACACACCAGGGAGGCCATGACCATCAGAGATGAATATATTTTGTTCGTATATCATATCATATATCATATATATATATATATATATATATATGAAAGCTATTGGTGCACATACATACATACATACATACAATTGTAAATTACATATGGAGATAGAGGCATATTTGTTTACCTATAAACCTATATATGTGATAAATATTTACGATTACTATGTGTGTGATACAGGGAAAGAGTTTTACACTCGTGTTACTCCGTCTCTTAACTTTGTACATATGAACCAGGTCCTTGCTCCTAAACACACACACACACACACACACACACACACACACACACACACACATACATACATATATATATATATATATATATATATATATATATATATATATATATATATATATATCACATCTTGGTTACATCCACACACACTTAGACATCCCAATCTGAGACTTCGAGGAGGATGAGCGCTCCCCGCGTGGCTCCTTCTGTTTCCCATTTTATCGTGGGCTATGGATAGAGTTGTGCGCAGGAGGGTCGGTGTGCTGGAAATGAGATGTTTGAGGACAATATGTGGTGTGAGGTGGTTTGATCGAGTAAGTAATGTAAGGGTAAGAGAGATGTGTGGAAATAAAAAGAGTGTGGTTGAGAGAGCAGAAGAGGGTGTTTTGAAATGGTTTGGGCACATGGAGAGAATGAGTGAGGAAAGATTGACCAAGAGGATATATGTGTCGGAGGTGGAGAGAACGAGGAGAAGTGGGAGACCAAATTGAAGGTGGAAAGATGGAGTGAAAAAAATTTTGAGTGATCGGGCCTGAACATGCAGGAGGGTGAAAGGCGGGCAAGGAATAGAGTGAATTGGATCAATGTGGTATACCGGAGTCGACGTGCTGTCAATGGATTGAATCAGGGCATGTAAAGCGTCTGGGGTAAACCATGGAAAGTTCTGTGGGGCCTGGATGTGGAAAGGGAGCTGTGGTTTCGGGTATTATTACATGACAGCTAGAGACTGAGTGTGAACGAATGGGGCCTTTGTTGTCTTTTCCTAGCGCTACCTCGCACACATGAGGGGGGAGGGGGATGTTATTCCATGTGTGGCGAGGTGGCGATGGGAATAAATAAAGGCAGATAGTATGAATTATGTATATGTGTATATATGTATATGTCTGTGTGTGTATATATATGTGTACATTGAGATGTATAGGTATGTATATTTGAGTGTGTGGACGAGTATGTATATACATGTGTATGGGGGTGGGTTGGGCCATTTCTTTCGTCAGTTTCCTTGCGCTACCTCGCAAACGCGGGAGACAGCGAAAAAAAAGAAAAAAAATATATAATATATATATATATATATATATATATATATACATATATATATATATATATATATATATATATACATATATATATATTATCCCTGGGGATAGGGGAGAAAGAATACTTCCCACGTGTTCCCTGCGTGTCGTAGGAGGCGACTAAAAGGGGAGGGAGAGGGGGGCTGGAAATCCTCCCCTCTCATCATTTTTTTTTAAATTTTCCAAAAGAAGGAACAGAGAAGGGAGCCAGGTGAGGATATTCCCTCAAAGGACCAGTCCTCTGTTCTTAACGCTACCTCGCTAACGCGGGAAATGGCGAATAGTTTGAAATATATGTATATATATATATATATATATATATATATATATATATATATATATATATATATATATATATATATATATTGACGTAAGGGTAGTGGGTGAGAAATGGGATGGATTTACGGAAGCAGTGATGACTTGCGTAAATGATGCTTGTGGCATGAGGAAGGTGGGAAGTGGGCAGATGAGAAAGGGTAGTGAATGGTGAAATGAAGAAGTAAGATTGTTAGTGAAAGAGAAGAGAGAGGCGTTTGGACGGTTTTTGCAGGGAAGCAACGCAAATGACTGGGAAAGATATAAAAGAAAGCGGCAGGAGGTCAAGAGAAAGGTGCAAGAGGTGAAAAAGAGGGCAAATGAGAGTTTGGGTGAGAGAGTATCATTTAATTTTAGGGAGAATAAAAAGATGTTTTGCAAGGAGGTAAATAAAGTGCGTAAGGCAAGAGAACAAATGGGAACATCGGTGAAGGGGGCGAATGGTGAGGTAATAACAAGTAGTGATGAAATGAGGAGATGGAGTGAGTATTTTGAAGGTTTGTTGAATGTGTTGGATGATATTGTGGCAGATATAGGGCAGTTTGGTCGGGGAGAAGTGCAAAGTGAAAGGGTCAGGGAAAATGGTTTGGTGAAAAAGAAGAGGCAGTGAAAGCTTTGCGGAAGATGAAAGCCAGCAAGGCGGCGGGTTTGGATGGTATTGCAATGGAATCTATTAAAAAGAGGGTGACTGTGGTGTTGATTGGTTGGTGTGGGTATTCAATGTATGTATGGATCATGCTGAAATGCCTGAGGATTGGCGAAATGCATGCATAGTGCCACTGTACAAAGGTAAAGGGGATAAAAGTGAGTGTTGAAATTACAGAGGCATAAGTTTGTTGAGTATTCCTGGGAAATTATATGGGAGGGTATAGATTGAGAGGGTGAAGGCATCAGATTGAGGAAGAGCAGTATGGTTTCAGAAGTGGTAAAGGATGTCTAGATCAGGTGTTTGCTTTGAAGAATGTATGTGAGAAATATTTAGAAAAACAGATGGATTTGTACGTAGCATTTATGGATCTGGAGGAGGCATATGATATGTTAGATAGAGATGCTTTGTGGAAGGTTTTAAAAGTATTTGGTGCAGGAGATAAGTTGCTAGAAGCAGTGAATTGTTTTTCCCAAGAATCTAAGGCATGTGTACGATTAGGGAGAGAGGAGAGTGATTGGTTCCCAGTGAATGTCGGTTTGCGGCTGGGGTGTGTGCTCTATCCATGGTTATTTAATTTATTTATGGATGGGGTGGTTAGGAAGGTAAATGCAAGAGTTTTGGAGAGAGGGGCAAATATGCAGTCTGCTGTGGATGATATGGCATGGGAAGTGAGTCAGTTGTTGTTCGCTGATGATACAGCGCTGGTGACTGATTCGGGTGAGAAACTGCAGAAGTTGTTGACTGAGTTTGGTAAAGTGTGTGAAAGAAGAAAGCTGAGAGTAAATGTGAATAAGAGCAAGGTTATTAGGTTCAGCAGGGTTGGGAGGTTAGTGTGAGTAGAGAAAAACTGGAGGAAGTGAAGTGTTTTAGATATCTGGGAGTGGACTTGGCAGCGGATGGAACCATGGAAATGGAAGTGAGTCACAGGGTGGGGAGGGGGGCGAAGGTTCTGGGATCGTTGAAGAATGTGTGGAAGGTGAGAACGTTATCTTGGAAAGCAAAAATGGATATGTTTGAAGGAATAGTGGTTCCAACAATGTTATATGGTTGCGAGCCTTAGGCTATAAATAGGGTTGTGCGAAGGAGGGTGGATGTGTTGGAACTAAGATGTTTGTGAACAGTATGTGGTGTGAGGTGGTTTGATCGAGTAAATAATGAAAGGGTAAGAAAGATGTGTGCTAATAAAAAGTGTGTGGTTGAGAGAGCAGGAGAGGGTGAGTTGAAATGGTTTGGACACATGGAGGGAGTGAGTGAGGAAAGATTGACAAAGAAGATATATGTGTCAGAGGTGGAGGGAACGAGGAGAAGCGGGAGACCAAATTGGAGGTAGAAGGATGGAGTGAAAAAGATTTTGAGTGATCGGGGCCTGAACATACCGGAGGGTGAAAGGCGTGCAAGCATTAGAGTGAACTGGAACGATATGGCATACCGGGGTCGACGTGCTGTCAATGAATTGAACCAGGGCATGTGAAGTGTCTGGGGTAAACCATGGAAAGGTCTGTGGGGTCTGGATGTGGAAAGGGAGCTGTGGTTTCGGTGAATTGCACATGACAGCTAGAGAATGAGTGTGAACGAATGTGGCCTTTTTTGTCTGTTCCGGGGGGAGGGGAATGCTATTCCGTGTGTGGCGGGGTGGCGACGAGAATGGATGAAAGCAGCAAGTATGAATATGTACATGTGTACATATGTACATGTCTGTGTATGTATATGTATGTATACGGTGAAATATATATGTATGCATGCATATGTGCGTGTGTGGACGCTTATGTATGTACATGTGTATATGGGTGGGTTGGGCCATTCGTCGTCTGTTTCCTTGCGCTACCTCGCTGACGCAGGAGACGGCGGTTAAGCATATACATTATATATATATATATATATATATATATATATATATATATATATATATATATATATATATATATATATATATATATAACCAGGTATCCATTCATCAACCAGACCCGAGGGGATGATAAACACCAGGGTCTGTCGTAGGCCGAAAGCCGTGGTTAAGACTCGAAACCATGCGGGTCCGAAACCGGTCTGGCCTTGGTGACTCATGGTCAGTGACGCTTACCACTACATCACAGAGGCCTGTAGTAAACCACGGAGGTGTGTGTGTGTGTGTGTGTGTGTGTGTGTGTGTGTGTGTGTGTGTGTGTGTGTGTGTGTGTGTGTGTGTGTGTGTAGGCAGAATGTTAAACACCAAAGTATATATAGTGCTGGTAAGCTTATAGATGTTAAATACGCTCCTGTCTCGAACACTATATGCAGGGTTGTGCACAAGGTTGTGACAAGTCCTATGGATTTGGTTTTAAAAGTTGAGTAAATCGTTTATGCAAACCCAGAACTTTGTTTTACTCTCGGAATCGTACAGTTTCATGAATTTCAAAATTTGAAAGAAATATGAAGCTTTGTATTTCAAATTTTTCTTTTTTTTCACGTTGGAAGCTCCAGTCCCGGACTAAAGTCTACATCAAGGCCTGGCCTTAATTGATAATACAGAGAGAATTATGGAAGGGAAAAAAGAGAAAAGGGAAAGTATTTACGAAATTTGGAGGTAGTGAAGAAAAATATGCCAGGTCATAGATATTGGGAAAGACATTAGATGATTAGTGTTTGAAATCTTTGAGGTGTATGGAAAGAAACGGTTATCAAAACGGCCCACCCTTGAGTTGCCAACAGCCACAAAGTAGCCATGTGACGCAGCAGCTTGCCGAATATTGCATGGTTTACCTGGTGGTGTGGGCATACAACTAGCCAGCTCTCGGGAGCAAAAAAAACGAAGTAATACCTAAAGAAGAGAGGAAAGTGAACCAACATAGCGGCTTAGGGCAAGAGGGTTAAGTTCTGAAGTTATCCTGGGGGAGTTTATCGCTTTCGACTCAACTATGATGGAGATCCATTATTGACGTTACTCTCCTCCGTTCATCAAAATTTCATCCAGTACATTTCATGCAAGCCTGCAGTCACCAGTAAATAATCAAAGCAAGGAAGAAGTTATGTATGCAGCTCATGATCATTTCAACTTCGACTTTTACGTTCACAATTCCACGTTCAGTAATAGTACATAAGACCAGTGGCATCTGACATAACCATCCTGTGTGTGTGTGTGTCTGTGTGCGTATATATATTTTTAGTATTATACTTTGTCGCTGTCTCCCGCGTTTGCGAGGTAGCGCAAGGAAACAGACGAAAGAAATGGCCCAACCCCCCCCATACACATGTATATACATACGTCCACACACGCAAGTATACATACCTACACAGCTTTCCATGCTTTACCCCAGACGCTTCACATGCCTTGATTCAATCCACTGATAGGACGTCAACCCCGGTATACCACATCGCTCCAATTCACTCTATTCCTTGCCCTCCTTTCACCCTCCTGCATGTTCAGGCCCCGATCACACAAAATCTTTTTCACTCCATCTTTCCACCTCCAATTTGGTCTCCCTCTTCTCCTCGTTCCCTCCACCTCCGACACATATATCCTCTTGGTCAATCTTTCCTCACTCATTCTCTCCATGTGCCCAAACCACTTCAAAACACCCTCTTCTGCTCTCTCAACCACGCTCTTTTTATTTCCACACATCTCTCTTACCCTTACGTTACTCACTCGATCAAACCACCTCACACCACACATTGTCCTCAAACATCTCATTTCCAGCACATCCATCCTCCTGCGCACAACTCTATCCATAGCCCACGCCTCGCAACCATACAACATTGTTGGAACCACTATTCCTTCAAACATATCCATTTTTGCTTTCCGAGATAATGTTCTCGACTTCCACACATTCTTCAAGGCCCCCAGAATTTTCGCCCCCTCCCCCACCCTATGATCCACTTCCGCTTCCATGGTTCCATCCGCTGCCAGATCCACTCCCAGATATTTAAAACACTTCACTTCCTCCAGTTTTTCTCCATTCAAACTCACCTCCCAATTGACTTGACCCTCAACCCTACTGAACCTAATAACCTTGCTCTTATTCACATTTACTCTTAACTTTCTTCTTCCACACACCTTACCAAACTCAGTCACCAGCTTCTGCAGTTTCTCACATGAATCAGCCACCAGCGCTGTATCATCAGCGAACAACAACTGACTCACTTCCCAAGCTCTCTCATCCCCAACAGACTTCATACTTGCCCCTCTTTCCAAGACTCTTGCATTTACCTCCCTAACAACCGCATCCATAAACAAATTAAACAACAATGGAGACATCACACACCCCTGCCGCAAACCTACATTCACTGAGAACCAATCACTTTCCTCTCTTCCTACACGTACACATGCCTTACATCCTCGATAAAAACTTTTCACTGCTTCTAACAACTTTCCTCCCACACCATATATTCTTAATACCTTCCACAGAGCATCTCTATCAACTCTATCATAAGCCTTCTCCAGATCCATAAATGCTACATACAAATCCATTTGCTTTTCTAAGTATTTCTCACATACATTCTTCAAAGCAAACACCTGATCCACACATCCTCTACCACTTCTGAAACCACACTGCTCTTCCCCAATCTGATGCTCTGTACATGCCTTCACCCTCTCAATCAATACTCTCCCATACAATTTACCAGGAATACTCAACAAACTTATACCTCTGTAATTTGAGCACTCACTCTTATCCCCTTTGCCTTTGTACAATGGCACTATGCACGCATTCCGCCAATCCTCAGGCACCTCACCATGAGTCATACATACATTAAATAACCTTACCAACCAGTCAACAATACAGTCACCCCCTTTTTTAATAAATTCCACTGCAATACCATCCAAACCTGCTGCCTTGCCGGCTTTCATCTTCCGCAAAGCTTTCACTACCTCTTCTCTGTTTATCAAATCATTTTCCCTAACCCTCCCACTTTGCACACCACCTCGACCAAAACACCCTATATCTGCCACTCTATCATCAAACACATTCAACAAACCTTCAAAATACTCACTCCATCTCCTTCTCACATCACCACTACTTGTTATCACCTCCCCATTTGCGCCCTTCACTGAAGTTCCCATTTGCTCCCTTGTCTTACGCACTTTATTTACCTCCTTCCAGAACATCTTTTTATTCTCCCTAAAATTTAATGATACCCTCTCACCCCAACTCTCATTTGCCCTTTTTTTCACCTCTTGCACCTTTCTCTTGACCTCCTGTCTCTTTCTTTTATACATCTCCCACTCAATTGCATTTTTTCCCTGCAAAAATCGTCCAAATGCCTCTCTCTTCTCTTTCACTAATACTCTTACTTCTTCATCCCACCACTCACTACCCTTTCTAATCAACCCACCTCCCACTCTTCTCATGCCACAAGCATCTTTTGCGCAATCCATCACTGATTCCCTAAATACATCCCATTCCTCCCCCACTCCCCTTACTTCCATTGTTCTCACCTTTTTCCATTTAGTACTCAGTCTCTCCTGGTACTTCCTCACACAGGTCTCCTTCCCAAGCTCACTTACTCTCACCACCCTCTTCACCCCAACATTCACTCTTCTTTTCTGAAAACCCATACAAATCTTCACCTTAGCCTCCACAAGATAATGATCAGACATCCCTCCAGTTGCACCCCTCAGCACATAATGGTTGAACCTTTATGTGACATTCATTTTTTCATTCATTTCAAGCTAGAAGTTTCAGTTTTCTAAATTGTTTCTTACATTTTTCATATGTATGTGTGTGTGTGTGTGTGTGTGTGTGTGTGTGTGTGTGTGTGTGTGTGTGTGTGTGTGTGTGTGTGTGCGTGTGTATGTGTATGTGTGTGTGTGTGTGTGTATATGTGTATATATATGTATATTATCCCTGGGGATAGGGGTGAAAGAATACTTCCCACGTATTCCTCGCGTGTCGTAGAAAGCGACTAGAGGGGACGGGAGCGGGGGGCCGGAAATCCTCCCCTCCTTGTATTAACTTTCTAAAATGGGAAACAGAAGAAGGAGTCACGCGGGGAGTGATCATCCTCCTCGAAGGCTCAGAGTGGGGTGCCTAAATGTGTGTGGATGTAACCAAGATGTGAAAAAAGGAGAGATAGGTAGTATGTTTGAGGAAAGGAACCTGGATGTTTTGGCTCTGAGTGAAACGAAGCTCAAGGGTAAAGGGGAAGAGTGGTTTGGAAATGTCTGGGGAGTGAAGTCAGGGGTTAGTGAGAGGACAAGAGCAAGGGAAGGAGTAGCAATACTCCTGAAACAGGAGTTGTGGGAGTATGTGATACAATGTAAGAAAGTAAATTCTCGAGTAATATGGGTAAAACTGAAAGTTGATGGAGAGAGGTGGGTGATTATTGGTGCATATGCACCTGGGCATGAGAAGAAAGATCATGAGAGGGAAGTGTTTCGGGAGCAGCTGAATGAGTGTATTAGTGGTTTTGATGCACGAGACCGGGTTATAGTGATGGGTGATTTGAATGCAAAGGTGAGTAATGTGGCAGTTGAGGGAATAATTGGTATACATGGGGTGTTCAGTGTTGTAAATGGAAATGGTGAAGAGCTTGTAGATTTATGTGGTGAAAAAGGACTGATGATTGGGAATACCTGGTTTAAAAAGCGAGATATACATAAGTATACTTATGTAAGTAGGAGAGATGGCCAGAGAGCGTTATTGGATTACGTGTTAATTGACAGGCGTGCAAAAGAGAGACTTTTGGATGTTTTTTTCTTTTTTTTTTTTTTTATACTTTGTCGCTGTCTCCCGCGTTTGCGAGGTAGCGCAAGGAAACAGGCGAAAGAAATGGCCCAACCCCCCCCCATACACATGTATATACATACGTCCACACACGCAAATATACATACCTACACAGCTTTCCATGTATATATATATATATATATATATATATATATATTTTTTTTTTTTTTTTTTTTTTTTTTTTATACTTTGTCGCTGTCTCCCGCGTTTGCGAGGTAGCGCAAGGAAACAGACGAAAGAAATGGCCCAACCCACCCCCATACACATGTATATACACACGTCCACACACGCAAATATACATACCTACACAGCTTTCCATGGTTTACCCCGGAAGCTTCACATGCCTTGATTCAATCCACTGACAGCACGTCAACCCCTGTATACCACATCGCTCCAATTCACTCTATTCCTTGCCCTCCTTTCACCCTCCTGCATGTTCAGGCCCCGATCACACAAATTCCTTTTCACTCCATCTTTCCACCTCCAATTTGGTCTCCCTCTTCTCCTCGTTCCCTCCACCTCCGACACATATATCCTCTTGGTCAATCTTTCCTCACTCATTCTCTCCATGTGCCCAAACCATTTCAAAACACCCTCTTCTGCTCTCTCAACCACGCTCTTTTTATTTCCACACATCTCTCTTACCCTTACGTTACTTATTCGATCAAACCACCTCACACCACACATTGTCCTCAAACATCTCATTTCCAGCACATCCATCCTCCTGCGCACAACTCTATCCATAGCCCACGCCTCGCAACCATACAACATTGTTGGAACTACTATTCCTTCAAACATACCCATTTTTGCTTTCCGGGATAATGTTCTCGACTTCCACACATTTTTCAAGGCTCCCAAAATTTTCGCCCCCTCCCCCACCCTATGATCCACTTCCGCTTCCATGGTTCCATCCGCTGACAGATCCACTCCCAGATATCTAAAACACTTCACTTCCTCCAGTTTTTCTCCATTCAAAACTCACCTCCCAATTGACTTGACCCTCAACCCTACTGTACCTAATAACCTTGCTCTTATTCACATTTACTCTTAACTTTCTTCTTCCACACACTTTACCAAACTCCGTCACCAGCTTCTGCAGTTTCTCACATGAATCCGCCACCAGCGCTGTATCATCAGCGAACAACAACTGACTCACTTCCCAAGCTCTCTCATCCCCAACAGACTTCATACTTGCCCCTCTTTCCAAGACTCTTGCATTTACCTCCCTAACAACCCCATCCATAAACAAATTAAACAACCATGGAGACATCACACACCCCTGCCGCAAACCTACATTCACTGAGAACCAATCACTTTCCTCTCTTCCTACACGTCCACATGCCTTACATCCTCGATAAGAACTTTTCACTGCTTCTAACAACTTGCCTCCCACACCATATATTCTTAATACCTTCCACAGAGCATCTCTATCAACTCTATCATATGCCTTCTCCAGATCCATAAATGCTACATACAAATCCATTTGCTTTTCTAAGTATTTCTCACATACATTCTTCAAAGCAAACACCTGATCCACACGTCCTCTACCACTTCTGAAACCACACTGCTCTTCCCCAATCTGATGCTCTGTACATGCCTTCACCCTCTCAATCAATACTCTCCCATATGATTTACCAGGAATACTCAACAAACTTATACCTCTGTAATTTGAGCACTCACTCTTATCCCCTTTGCCTTTGTACAATGGCACTATGCACGCATTCCGCCAATCCTCAGGCACCTCACCATGAGTCATACATACATTAAATAACCTTACCAACCAGTCAAAAATACAGTCACCCCCTTTTTTAATAAATTCCACTGCAATACCATCCAAACCTGCTGCCTTGCCGGCTTTCATCTTCCGCAAAGCTTTTACTACCTCTTCTCTGTTTACCAAATCATTTTCCCTAACCCTCTCACTTTGCACACCACCTCGACCCAAACATCCTATATCTGCCACTCTGTCATCAGACACATTCAACAAACCTTCAAAATACTCATTCCATCTCCTTCCCTAACCCTCTCACTTTGCACACCACCTCGACCAAAACACCCTATATCTGCCACTCTATCATCAAACACATTCAACAAACCTTCAAAATACTCACTCCATCTCCTTCTCACATCACCACTACTTGTTATCACCTCCTCATTTGCGCCCTTCACTGAAGTTTCCATTTGCTCCCTTGTCTTACGCACTTTATTTACCTCCTTCCAGAACATCTTTTTATTCTCCCTAAAATTTAATGATACTCTCTCACCCCAACTCTCATTTGCCCTCTTTTTCACCTCTTGCACCTTTCTCTTGACCTCCTGTCTCTTTCTTTTATACATCTCCCACTCAATTGCATTTTTTCCCTGCAAAAATAATCCAAATGCCTCTCTCTTCTCTTTCACTAATAATCTTACTTCATCCCACCACTCACTACCCTTTCTAATCAACCCACCTCCCACTCTTCTCATGCCACAAGCATCTTTTGCGCAATCCATCACTGATTCCCTAAATACATCCCATTCCTCCCCCACTCCCCTTACTTCCATTGTTCTCACCTTTTTCCATTCTGTACTCAGTCTCTCCTGGTACTTCCTCACACAAGTCTCCTTCCCAAGCTCACTTACTCTCATCACCCTCTTCACCCCAACATTCACTCTTCTTTTCTGAAAACCCATACAAATCTTCACCTTAGCCTCCACATGATAATGATCAGACATCCCTCCAGTTGCACCTCTCAGCACATTAACATCCAAAAGTCTCTCTTTCGCGCGCCTGTCAATTAACACGTAATCCAATAACGCTCTCTGGCCATCTCTCCTACTTACATACGTATACTTATGTATATCTCGCTTTTTAACCAGGTATTCCCAATCACCAGTCCTTTTTCAGCACATAAATCTACAAGCTCTTCACCATTTCCATTTAAAACATTTGGTAAACAGAGAAGAGGTAGTAAAAGCTTTGCGGAAGATGAAAGCCGGCAAGGCAGCAGGTTTGGATGGTATTGCAGTGGAATTTATTAAAAAAGGGGGTGACTGTATTATTGACTGGTTGGTAAGGTTATTCATTGTATGTATGACTCATGGTGAGGTGCCTGAGGATTGGCGGAATGCGTGCATAGTGCCATTGTATAAAGGCAAAGGGGATAAGAGTGAGTGCTCAAATTACAGAGGTATAAGTTTGTTGAGTATTCCTGGTAAATTATATGGGAGGGTATTGATTGAGAGGGTAAAGGCATGTACAGAGCATCAGATTGGGGAAGAGCAGTGTGGTTTCAGAAGTGGTAGAGGATGTGTGAATCAGGTGTTTGCTTTGAAGAATGTATGTGAGAAATACTTAGAAAAGCAAATGGATTTGTATGTAGCATTTATGGATCTGGAGAAGGCATATGATAGAGTTGATAGAGATGCTCTGTGGAAGGTATTAAGAATATATGGTGTGGGAGGCAAGTTGTTAGAAGCAGTGAAAAGTTTTTATCGAGGATGTAAGGCATGTGTACGTGTAGGAAGAGAGGAAAGTGATTGGTTCTCCGTGAATGTAGGTTTGCGGCAGGGGTGTGTGATGTCTCCATGGTTGTTTAATTTGTTTATGGATGCGGTTGTTAGGGAGGTGAATGCAAGAGTTTTGGAAAGAGGGGCAAGTATGAAGTCTGTTGGGGATGAGAGAGCTTGGGAAGTGAGTCAGTTGTTGTTCGCTGATGATACAGCGCTGGTGGCTGATTCATGTGAGAAACTGCAGAAGCTGGTGACTGAGTTTGGTAAAGTGTGTGAAAGATGAAAGTTAAGAGTAAATGTGAATAAGAGCAAGGTTATTAGGTACAGTAGGGTTGAGGGTCAGGTCAATTGGGAGGTAAGTTTGAATGGAGAAAAACTGGAGGAAGTAAAGTGTTTTAGATATCTGGGAGTGGATCTGGCAGCGGATGGAACCATGGAAGCGGAAGTGGATCATAGGGTGGGGGAGGGGGCGAAAATTCTGGGAGCCTTGAAGAATGTGTGGAAGTCGAGAGCATTATCTCGGAAAGCAAAAATGGGTATGTTTGAAGGAATAGTGGTTCCAACAATGTCGTTTGGTTGCGAGGCGTGGGCTATGGATAGAGTTGTGCGCAGGAGGATGGATGTGCTGGAAATGAGATGTTTGAGGACAATGTGTGGTGTGAGGTGGTTTGATCGAGTAAGTAACGTAAGGGTAAGAGAGATGTGTGGAAATAAAAAGAGCGTGGTTGAGAGAGCAGAAGAGGGTGTTATATATATATATATATATATATATATATATATATATATATATATATATATATATATATATATATATATATATTATCATTATTATTATTATTATTCTGCTTTGTCGCTGTCTCCCGCGTTTGCGAGTTAGCGCAAGGAAACAGACGAAAGAAATGGCACAACCCACCCTCATTCACAATGTACGCACACACACGCCCACACACACAAATATACATACCTATACATCTCAATGTACACATATATATACACACACAGACACATACATATATACCCATGCACACAATTCACACTGTCTGCCCCTATTCATTCCCATCGCCACCTCGCCACACATGGAATACCATCCCCCTCCCCCCTCATGTGTGCGAGGTAGCACTAGGAAAAGACAACAAAGGCCCCATTATATATATATATATATATATATATATATATATATATATATATATATATATATATATATATATATATATATATATTCATTCATTTTGCTTTGTCGCTGTCTCCTGCGTTAGCGAGGTAGCGCAAGGAAACAGACGAAAGAATGGCCCAACTCACCCACATACACATGTATATACATGCCGCAGAAATCCCTTTTCATTTCTATGGAGCTCTCGCAGAGCTCAGGACACCATCCACGTCCACCAGGCAGGACCGTTGGTCATGGGATGTAAAGAAGCGTTTACCCAGATGCGGAGAACGCTGGCCAGCTGAGCAGTAAGTATTTTGGGTCTTCATGTAGTAGCTGCACGGTGGGTATGATGGGTCTTGGGATATGATGAATGGGAGGCAGAGATGTGTGATGTCCACAACGCAGATGGGTAAGCGTGACTCATGTTTGTCTGGAGAGTATGGTTCAAGACAGATGTATGTCTGCCACAGCGGCGTTTAAGAATGAGTGTTTACAATTTGTCGCGTGATTTCACTGTGGATATGTTTTATCAATATTACGTTTCCTGAGATCAGAGGGTTCTGAAGTGTGAGGCAGGGGTAGGCATTTGTTTCTACACCTGAGGATGGTTGTCTGCTGTGGAGTGGTTTGGGTGGAAGGGTTTTGCAAAATAGATTCAGTGCCGAGCATGTTGATGTGGCATTGTACTGGGAGGATGTTTGTTTCATTGCGTAAGTGCTGGGTATTTGTGGTTGCCTGGCAGCCACTGTCTGTTCTGATTCCTCTATTCTGTGTCGTTTGTAGCTCTGTTATATTTGCTTTTGAGAGGGTGGAAGTCCAGGGAGGTGAGGCGCAGTTTAATGTGGAGCGGGTGAATTTTCCAAATCTCGTGCCAATTAGTGTTCTGAGAGTATTCAATTTGTGTGCTCCTTTGTGTTGAAGATGTTGATGTGGGGAATGAATGTCATATATGTGTCACATGCGATGCCTAGAATGGCTGGTGTTTTGTTCAGTGAGAATGATCGTCCATTCAAGCTGACTGGAAGGCTTGAGCTAGATTCGTGTCCGTCCGAGGTTGAGAGAATGACTGAAGACTTATGTGGATATGCAGACATTCTGCTCGAGGTGAAGTGTTGTTCTAATTGTGCAATGCAGTGCTGCATGTGGAACAATGGTATCATGTAGTGCTGCACGTGGGACAATGGTATCATGTAGTGCTGCATGTTATACAATGGTATCATGTAGTGCTGTATGTGGAACAATGGTATCATGTAGTGCTGCATGTGGAACAATGGTATCATGTAGTGCTGTATGTGGAACAATGGTATCATGTAGTGCTGCACGTGGGACAATGGTATCATGTAGTGCTGCATGTTATACAATGGTATCATGTAGTGCTGCACGTGGGACAATGGTATCATGTAGTGCTGCATGTTATACAATGGTATCATGTAGTGCTGCACGTGGAACAATGGTATCATGTAGTGCTGCATGTTATACAATGGTATCATGTAGTGCTGCATGTGGAACAATGGTATCATGTAGTGCTGCATGTGGAACAATGGTATCATGTAGTGCTGCACGTGGGACAATGGTATCATGTAGTGCTGCATGTGGAACAATGGTATCATGTAGTGCTGCATGTTATACAATGGTATCATGTAGTGCTGCACGTGGGACAATGGTATCATGTAGTGCTGCATGTGGAACAATGGTATCATGTAGTGCTGCATGTTATACAATGGTATCATGTAGTGCTGCATGTGGAACAATGGTATCATGTAGTGCTGCATGTTATACAATGGTATCATGTAGTGCTGCATGTGGAACAATGGTATCATGTAGTGCTGCATGTTATACAATGGTATCATGTAGTGCTGTATGTGGAACAATGGTATCATGTAGTGCTGCATGTTATACAATGGTATCATGTAGTGCTGCACGTGGGACAATGGTATCATGTAGTGCTGCATGTTATACAATGGTATCATGTAGTGCTGCACGTGGGACAATGGTATCATGTAGTGCTGTATGTGGAACAATGGTATCATGTAGTGCTGTATGTGGAACAATGGTATCATGTAGTGCTGCATGTGGAACAATGGTATCATGTAGTGCTGCACGTGGAACAATGGTATCATGTAGTGCTGTATGTGGAACAATGGTATCATGTAGTGCTGCATGTGGAACAATGGTATCATGTAGTGCTGTATGTGGAACAATGGTATCATGTAGTGCTGCATGTGGAACAATGGTATCATGTAGTGCTGTATGTGGAACAATGGTATCATGTAGTGCTGTATGTGGAACAATGGTATCATGTAGTGCTGCACGTGGAACAATGGTATCATGTAGTGCTGTATGTGGAACAATGGTATCATGTAGTGCTGCATGTGGAACAATGGTATCATGTAGTGCTGCATGTGGAACAATGGTATCATGTAGTGCTGTATGTGGAACAATGGTATCATGTAGTGCTGCATGTGGAACAATGGTATCATGTAGTGCTGCATGTGGAACAATGGTATCATGTAGTGCTGTATGTGGAACAATGGTATCATGTAGTGCTGCATGTTATACAATGGTATCATGTAGTGCTGTATGTGGAACAATGGTATCATGTAGTGCTGCATGTGGAACAATGGTATCATGTAGTGCTGCATGTGGAACAATGGTATCATGTAGTGCTGCTGCATGTCGAACAATGGTATCATGTAGTGCTGCATGTGGAACAATGGTATCATGTAGTGCTGCATGTGGAACAATGGTATCATGTAGTGCTGCATGTGGAACAATGGTATCATGTAGTGCTGCTGCATGTCTGTTGTTCCTATTTTACTGTCAGGGTATCGGTACGTGATTCTGAGGTCGTCTGCTTAAGGAGGGGGGGGTTCCTTCTTGTGGTTTACTGGAGGTAGGGAGAGACTGATGAGGGCTGGAGAAAGGAACTGCTCCTTGGGGAGAGCCAGTGTAGTGTTCAAGGGTCGTGTTGCTACCCCAGAACCCTTTCTCTAGGGATTCCTGCAGCTCCGAGGCTGCGCTGCACCCAGCACTATATGGACCGGCTGGACTTTTATGAAGTGCCCAGTTCATTAATGAGACTGTATTCCGTTTCGTCACCTAGCGATGATACAGTCTCGCCAAAGGAGACTTTTCACTCACTGTGTAACTTCAAGCAGGCGAAGTCCGGTAACACCTCTCTCTCTCTCTCTCTCTCTCTCTCTCTCTCTCTCTATCTATCTATCTATCTATCTATCTATTTATCTATCTATCTATCTATATATATATATATATATATATATATATATATATATATATATATATATATATATATATATATATATATATATATACCTCGCTCTTTTGCTAATATCTGTTGTCTTCAGATCTTCTTCCTCTGTCCTGCTCACCCAGACTTTTTGCTCCCGCTAGTTCAACATTTTAGTCTAAAGGTTAATACCTCCGCAATAAATACTAATAAGGCCTGAAGCAAGAGCTCCGTCGTTAATCTCAGTAACAGAGGAATATTGCCCAGGTCGCCCAAATAAACCGTTAATTGCTCGCCAGTGTATTAAAAGACGAGACTTTCTTCATTAAGGCGTCACCCACAAGCTTGGGTAAGACCCTGCTATACAAGCTTCACTGCCTGACCCTGCCACATCTTACGCTCGTTATCTTTCACTCTCTCTTCTCTTCCACCTAGCCTCTCTCTCACCCTTATCACATTCCCTCCCCCATCCTTCCACCACCTCTTCCCTCATCATACTTCCCTCTATGTCCTTCCCACTTCTATACTTCCTCCATCATTTCTCATTCATCTGTTTCATCCAATCTTACTCCACTCCCGACACTTATTTCTCTCCCTCTTTACCTTCGATTGACGTTTTCGTAAAGTATCTCCACTCCCTCTCTTTCTCCCTTTCCTTTCAAGTCCTCCCTGTTTCCCTTCCTCCTCCCTCCTCCTCCTCCTCCTCCTCTGCCTCCTCTTCTTCTTCTTTCTCTTCCCCGTTCCTGAGGCTCTGTCATCCTCTGGGAGCAGTGTGGGCCAGGATATGATATTTCCCTGCTTCTCATATCCCACACTCTGCCTTGACATAGCTTGGGTTTTAACATTTCCTGAAAATCCCAGCGTCTCTGCCTAATCAAGGATTATCCTCTTACTCTTTGTTACTCTCACAGTCAGCCGACCTGAACATGGCAATTTGTTCACCTGATCCAAACAGAAAGTACGAATACTTCAGAAGGGAGTATTCGTCCATGGACATGAATAACCATGATACTGAGGTAATACTGAATGCAACTGACAGCTTAAGATCTTCTGGCAATCCTATCGATTACTGGAATAAACGCAAGTAGCATCAAGTTGTAAATGATTCCAGTTTGAAATAGATATCTCTTATAAATGACTCCAGTTTAGACGTTATGCTATCCGATTTTAAGCCATTTACTGACTCTTGAAATGCTGATCACAATTTTGTACTTCTCGAGTGATAACCTGGAGGGTAAATGTAGCAGAGATCCAGTAATTCTAAGAACAAAAGATATTCTTAAATGAAAGATCTCGTTTCCACCGCTGGAACACCATTCCGTAAAGTTAGCAGTAATGTGTCTCACTGCTTTGGAAGGTGTTTGTGCAGTCATCCATCATGTGTCTCACTGCTCTGGAAGGTGCTCGTGCAGCCATCCATCATGTGTCTCACTGCTCTGGAAGGTGTTCGTGCAGCCATCCACCATGTGTCTCACTGCCCTGGAAAGTGTTCGTGCAGCCATCCATCATGTGTCTCACTGCTCTGGAAGGTGCTCGTGCAGCCATCCATCATGTGTCTCACTGCTCTGGAAGGTGTTCGTGCAGCCATCCACCATGTGTCTCACTGCTCTGGAAGGTGTTCGTGCAGCCATCCACCATGTGTCTCACTGCCAGAGGAGAACATCTGACGTATCGTCACACCACAAGTAACGTATATTCCATTCGTCTCTGGATTTCCGTCACTCTCCCCCCACCCCCCCCACCCCCCATCTCCTTCAACCAGGCTTCGTAATGTCTCATCTGAGGACTTGATCGAAGTAACGACCTATTATGAGCAAATCGTTTCCAGCCATGAATTTTATCGTGGAAATGAAGAGCTGCAAGACGGGCAAATTTTTATACGACAGGAATTTTGCTGTGACTCCCGACTTCAATGCCAGGCTTTCAGAACGTAATGGAACCTTTGCCTTGGCACGTGGACTCCGTTACCTTCTACATAAAGTTGATTTCCTCTTTCTGAGTCGCACATTTGGCTAGATACGCAAGGCAGTTTGGGTGATACTAAACTGGTTCTCAAGTTGGCCAGTCCAATCAACGGGTAGTTTATTTTCAACATCTTAAGTGGCGTTGGCCGGTAAGGTAAGCTGAGCCTTGAAGGAGTCTGGAAGTTTAACGATGCCAATGGTTTTTAAGTTGGGTTGTCTGGAGAAATCCAACAAAACCGGGATCGAGCCTTAGAGTTTAATGACGTTATGATGAAGATTTAGCTCGAGGGTGCGTCAGGTAGTTCAGCGGACACAAGAAGATTAAGCTAGAAGGAGGCGAGAAGTCTAATGAACCCGAGGGACAACAAAGGTACACTGAGTACACCATCCAGGGAAAAGATACAAAACACAGTCCAAATAATGTACCGGTCTAATACCGCCGAGCGAGAGGAAGTTACGAACATGTGGGAAAGAAGGATGCATCCTGGAAATGACAGAGAAGAGTGGTAAGCTCATCATATCATCCTATCACTAACGGAGAAGGATGAGAAGGATCACAGGCATCCTAGTAATACCAGAGAAGGATGAGAAGGATCACAGGCATCCTAGCACTATCAGAGAAGGATGAGAAGGATCACAGGCATCCTAGTAATACCAGAGAAGGATGAGAAGGATCAAAGGCATCCTAGCACTATCAGAGAAGGATGAGAAGGATCAAAGGCATCCTAGCACTATCAGAGATGGATGAGAAGGATCAAAGGCATCCTAGCACTATCAGAGATGGATGAGAAGGATCAAAGGCATCCTAGCACTATCAGAGATGGATGAGAAGGATCACAGGCATCCTAGTAATACCAGAGAAGGATGAGAAGGATCAAAGGCATCCTAGCACTATCAGAGAAGGATGAGAAGGATCATAGGCATCCTAGCACTATCAGAGATGGATGAGAAGGATCACAGGCATCCCAGCACTATCAGAGATGGATGAGAAGGATCACAGGCATCCTAGCAGCACAAGAATGGGCGCGAAAACTCAAGTCATCTCAGCGTCAACAGAGGAGCGAGATGGATTGCGGAATTCTGAATTCGTCCTCATCACCAGCTCTTCTTCCACCTGTCTCCACTCCTGTCCCCACTTCCTGCTGGAATTCATATCATCCTCATCTATCCCTAGTCTTCTCTCTACTCTTTATCATCCCTTACAGTCTTATCACCCACTCCTCATCTCCAACTTCCATCATGAGAACCTTCGATAATCCGGCCCTCTACCCTGTCCTTGGCTGTCTCATCTGTTCTTCGTTTGTACCCTCTCTAGCGCCCTTCTCACCATCTTCCAATCATCCTCCAGGGATCGCTAATCACCTCATAGAAAAGAAAAACTGACTAATAACCCAGCGATCTTTCCTCCGCCTTCTCTAACTTCAAAGGCTTGTTACAATGGAATCTCTCTGGTTGGTACACTCAGTAATCTAATCCCATATGGTCTTAATCTTATAAACATCTGCACTGAGAAATGAGGAGACGCCTTCCATATGTCTATAACAAAATATGAGGTACTCACCGTGCGCCTTTATTTGAGAAGGTGTTCTCAGTCTCAAAATATGAGGAACTGCTCTCCAAGTACCTCTAGGCGTCTCAAAATCTGAGGAACTGCTCTCTAAGTACATCTAAGCGTCTCAAAATATGAGGTACTACTCTCTAGGTACCATTAGTGTTCTCAAAATAGGATGAACTGCTCTCCATGCGTCTCTCGTAGTCTCAAAATATGATGAGCTGCTCACTAGGTACCTGTACAAGTCTCATAATATGATGAGCTGCTCTCAGGTTACATCTAGTAATCAAAGTCCACGTAGCGCCGTGCATCACACTCTGCTTTCTTGCAGCTCCCTGGTCTTGGATGACTGGTCAGCTGGGGGGGTAACTACCAGAGACGGTGCTGCAAGCCTCGAACGACCCTCACAACACCCAAGTGTTGTATTTCTGGTAGATAATAGGGAGCCACTTGCTTATATTGCAGTTTTGTAACTCCAGGGGTCGTGTGTCTAGTCAAATTCATAGGTCATTGTCTTCACATAAAGTGCCGCTTAATTGCTTTAAAGATTTCTGTAACATTTTTTTGTCAAAGTACTAATCTCAGAAATTCAGTTTCCTCCCATGGTCAGTAATTCTGGCTCCTGCTATAGCCAGTACCTGTGGCTCCTGCCATGGTCAGCATCTGTGGCTCCTGCCATGGTCAGCATCTGTGGCTCCTGCCATGGTCAGCATCTGTGGCTCCTGCCATGGTCAGCATCTGTGGCTCCTGCCATAGCTAGTGTGGTTCCTGCCATGGTCAGCATCTGTGGCTCCTCCCATGGTCAGCATCTGTGGCTCCTGCCATGGTCAGCATCTGTGGCTCCTGCCATGGTCAGCATCTGTGGCTCCTCCAATGGTCAGCATCTGTGGCTCCTGCCATGGTCAGCATCTGTGGCTTCTCCAATGGTCAGCATCTGTGGCTCCTGCCATGGTCAGCATCTGTGGCTCCTGCCATGGTCAGCATCTGTGGCTCCTGCCATGGTCAGCATCTGTGGCTCCTCCCATGGTCAGCATCTGTGGCTCCTGCCATGGTCAGCATCTGTGGCTCCTCCAATGGTCAGCATCTGTGGCTCTTCCCATGGTCAGCCTATTTGGCTCCTCCAATGGTCAGCATCTGTGGCTCCTGCCATGGTCAGCATCTGTGGCTCCTTCCATGGTCAGCAACTGTGGCTCCTGATGGTCAGCATCTGAAGCTCCTGCCATGGTCAGCATCTGTGGCTCCTGCCATCGTCAGCATTTGTGGCTGCTGCCATAGCCAGTGTGGCTCCTTCCATGGCCAGCATCTGTGGCTCCTACCATGGTCAGCATCTGTGGCTCCTCCCATGGTCAGCATCTGTGGCTCCTGCCACGGTCAGCATCTGTGGCTCCTCCCATGGTCAGCATCTGTGGCTCCTCCAATGGTCAGCATCTCTGGCTCCTGCCATGGTAAGCATCTGTGGCTCCTCCAATGGTCAGAATCTGTGGCTTCTCCCATGGTCAGCATCTATGATTCCTGCCATGGCCAGCATCTGTGGCTCCTCCCATGGTCAGCATCTGTGGCTCCTGCCATGGTCAGTATCTGTGGCTCCTGCCATGATCAGCATCTGTGGTGCCTTACATGGTCAGCATCTATGGTTCTTCCCATGGTCAGCATCTTTGGCTCCTCCAATGGTCAGCATCTGTGGCTCCTGCCATGGGCACCATCTGTGGCTCCTGCCATGGTCAACTTCTGCGGCGTCTCCCATCGTCAGCATCTGTGGCTCTCGCCATGGTCAGCATCTATGGCTTCTGCCAAAACCAGTACCTGTATCTCCTGCCGCGGTCAGCATCTGTGGCTCCTGCCATAGTCAACTTGTGTGGCTTCTCACATGGTCAGCATCTGTGGCTCCTGCCATGGTCAACTTCTGTGGCTTCTCCCATGGTCAGAATCTGTGGCTCCCCATGGTCAGCTTCTGAGGCTCCTGCCATGGTCAGCATCTGTGGCTCCCCCACGGTCAGCTTCTGAGGCTCCTGCATTAGCCAGTACCTGTGTCTCCTGCCATGGTCAGTGTCTGTGGCTCCTCACATGGTCAGTCTCTGGGAACCGTACCTATTTCGTTCACGGACACCAATGAAAAGATTTTGATCGCTCAAAATCCTGGATGATGTAAGCATCATTCCCTTCTGTTATTCGGGTTTTTATTTCCGATATATTCATCATATCTAATTGAATGATGAATTTCCTCCGATTTAGTGGTTCATATGTAAGTGAGCCATAAAGCTTTGTGAAATGTAAAAAGTAAACTTGTTTTTAATATATGCAAAATACGGTGTTCTCTTTGATCCACCGAAACACCTCTGTCGAATTTATTCTTTGCTCAGTCGCTCGTGAGTTCTGACCTGCACAAAGGCCTTTGTAACTCCCGTTTCAGGTTTTAATTAGTTTTCTCATTCAAACAAAATAATGACGAGAGACAGAAGACACAACGAAAGCTGTCAGAGATCTGCTGCAGAGGATTCGTTTATTCTTCTTTTTCTCCAGGAAGAGAACAATGGCCAGAGACCCGCACCAGAGGGACTTTTTAGAAAGTGCTCTGAACTCGAGAGATGGTCAAGAACAGTACGTTAGTGATGAGTGAACACAGTAAATAAGATGTGAAACATCTGCATGACAACAAATGCAGTTGTTCATGATTGTTTACATGATCTTGCTGGAGCAACTGTCGCTAGACACCCACCTGTGATGGAAGTTCATACTGATATAAAAAAAAAAGGACACACCAATTCTCTGACATTCCCTTGGCGCCATACTAGCACTGTATCATACTGATATACTCTCTTTCTCATATACTTTAAGTAAACACACTTGGATTTGCGAATGGTGATAAGAGTACATAAACGTCTGATTCAAAATCTGCTTCTTAATAAAGGAGTGCTGAAAATTCACATTACATCATGTTCTTCTGATGACATCAATTGCGTCATCCTCCTGACCATGTTAGTATGTATCACACTCCTGACCATGTTAGTATGTATCACAATCCTGACCATGTTAGTATGTATCACAATCCTGACCAGGTTAGTATGTATCACACTCCTGACCATGTTAGTATGTATCACACTCCTGACCATGTTAGTATGTATCACACTCCTGACCATGTCAGTATATATCACACTCCTGACCATGTTAGTATGTATCACACTCCTGACCATATTAGTATGTATCACACTCCTGACCATGTTAGTATGTATCACACTCCTGACCATGTTAGTATGTATCACACTCCTGACCATGTTAGTATGTATCACACTCCTGACCAGGTTAGTATGTATCACACTCCTGACCATGTTAGTATGTATCACACTCCTGACCATGTTAGTATGTATCACACTCCTGACCATGTCAGTATATATCACACTCCTGACCATGTTAGTATGTATCACACTCCTGACCATATTAGTATGTATCACACTCCTGACCATGTTACTATATATCATGCTCCTGACCATGTCAGTATGTATCACACTCCTGACCATGTCAGTATGTATCACACTCCTGACCATGTTAGTATGTATCACACTCCTGACCATGTTAGTATGTATCACACTCCTGACCATGTTAGTATATATCACACTCCTGACCATGTTAGTATGTATCACACTCCTGACCATGTTAGTATGTATCACACTCCTGACCATGTTAGTATATATCACACTCCTGACCATGTCAGTATATATCACACTCCTGACCATGTATGTATCACCCTCATGACCATGTATCACACCCCTGACCATGTATGTATCATCCTCCTGACCATGTATGTATCACCATCCTGACCATGTATGTATCACACCCCTGACCAAGTATGTATCACCCTCCTGACCATGTATGTATCACTCCTGACCATGTATGTATTACTCCTAACCATGTATATATCACATCCCTGACCATGTATGTATCAACCTCCTCACCATGTATGTATCACCCTCCTGACCATGTATCACACTCCTGACCACGTATGTATCACACCCCTGACCATGTATGTATCACCCTCCTGACCATGTATGTATCACACCCCTGACCATGTATGTATCACTCCTGACCATGTATGTATCACACCCCTGGCCATGTATGTATCACCCTCGTGAACATGTATCACACTCCTGACCATGTATGTATCACTCCTGACCATGTATGTATCACACCCCTGACCATGTATGTATCACCCTCACCATGTATGTATCACACTCCTGACCATGTACGTATCACCCTCCTGAACATGTATGTATCACACCCCTGACCATGTATGTATCACCCTCATGACCATGTATGTATCACACCCCTGACCAAGTACGTATCACCCTCCTGACCATGTATGTATCATACCCCTGACTATGTATTTCACCCTCCTGAACATGTATGTATCAGACCCCTGACCATGTATGTATCACACCCCTGACCATGTATGTATCATACCCCTGACCATGTATGTATCACCCTCCTGAACATGTACGTATCACACCCCTGACCATGTATCACACTCCTGACCATGTATCACATCCCTGACCATGTACGTATCACCCTCCTGACCATGTATGTATAACCCTCCTGACCATGTATGTATCACTCCTGACAATGTATGTATCACCCTCCTGACTATGTATGTATCACAACCCTGACCATGTATATACCACACTCCTGACCATGTATCACACCCCTGACCATATATGTATCACCCTCCTAACCATGTATGTATCACACTCCTGACCATGTATCACCCTCCTGACCATGTATGTATCACACTCCTGACCATGTATGTATTACCCTCCTGACCATGTATGTATCACACTCCTGACCATGTATGTATCACCCTCCTGACCATGTGTGTATCACCCTCCTGACCATGTATGTATCACGCTCCTGACCATGTATGTATCACCCTCCTGACCATGTATGTATCATCCTCCTGACAATGTATGTATCACCCTCCTGACTATGTATGTATCACAACCCTGACCATGTATATACCACACTCCTGACCATGTATCACACCCCTGACCATATATGTATCACCCTCCTAACCATGTATGTATCACACTCCTGACCATGTATCACCCTCCTGACCATGTATGTATCACACTCCTGACCATGTATGTATTACCCTCCTGACCATGTATGTATCACACTCCTGACCATGTATGTATCACCCTCCTGACCATGTGTGTATCACCCTCCTGACCATGTATGTATCACGCTCCTGACCATGTATGTATCACCCTCCTGACCATGTATGTATCATCCTCCTGACCATGTATGTATCACCCTCCTGACCATGTATGTATCACACTCCTGACCATGTATGTATCACCCTCCTAACCATGTATGTATCACACTCATGACCATGTATGTATCACCCTCCTGACCATGTATGTATCACCCTCCTGACCATGTATGTATCACACTCCTGACCATGTATTTATCACCCTCCTGACCATGTATGTATCACACTCCTGACCATGTATGTATCACCCTCCTGACCATGTATGTATCATACTCCTGACCATGTATGTATCACCCTCCTGACCATGTATGTATCACACTCCTGACCATGTATGAATCACCCTCCTGACCATGTATGTATCACCCTCCTGACCATGTATCACACTCCTGACCATGCATGTATCACACTCCTGACCATGTATGTATCACCCTCCTGACCATGTATGTATCACACTCCTGACCATGTATGTATTACCCTCCTGACCATGTATGTATCACCCTCCTGACCATGTATCACACTCCTGACCATGTATGTATCACACTCCTGACCATGTAGGTTTCACCCTCCTCACCATGTATGTATCACACTCCTGACCATGTATGTATCACCCTCCTGACCATGTATGTATCACCCTCCTGACCATGTATGTATCACACTCCTGACCATGTATCACCCTCCTGACCATGTATGTATCACACTCCTGACCATGTATGTATCACCCTCCTGACCATGTATGTATCACCCTCCTGAAAATGTTTGTATCACCCTCCTGACCATGTATGTATCACCCTCCTGACCATGTATGTATCACCCTCCTGACCATGTATGTATCACCCTCCTGACCATGCAGGTATCACACTCCTGACCATGTATGTATCACCCTCCTGACCATGTATGTATCACCCTCCTGACCATGTATGTATCACCCTCCTGACCATGTATGTATCAAACTCCTGGCCATGTAAATCCACCTGCCACCGACCACGAACCAAGAAATAACGACAACTTCAAAATCAAAAGTTATCTATGGTTCACTTTTGATGTGGTATTCAAAAAACTTTTAAAAGAAACAGAGGAAAAAAAGATACGGACTTTGGAATTATGAAAGATAACTTTTTAAGTTGCTTTAAAAAACATGAGATCAATCAAAATCTACACCAAAAGAGAGAGAAAACAAGAGATGAGATGACGGCTTTTAGTAACATCAAGTTAAACGTGTCCAAAACATAATGTTATATGTAACAGTATATTAACGTGGTAAGCTATATCAAGCTATAATATTACTATAATACATCAACACAAGACGCTTGGACTGATCAGTGACCCTAAGTCGTATGTAACAAAACAAACACAAATTACGAAATAAATTGTATAATGCAGGAAATCCAAAATAAACTTTATCTATATATTTCATGTATTAATCCATTGATTTATTCATTTTTTCTTATTTTGCTTAGAACATGTATATGTCACTGTCATTAATAACACACAAAAACATGAGGAACATCATGATAGATATGATTCCCATAAATCGTTATCATCTAAACTGACGCACAGATAGACAGACGGACATGTAGACAGTATCCTGCACCCGAGCCCCCTCTCGTCTGTGGCTGTCCTGTCCCGGGTGACAGACCACTCTCACCTACGGTAACCTGGTGGACGGGGGCGACGCCCCGTCACCCAGGTGATAAATACTTATATAGGAGTGAAGCGAGGCTCCTCCGCCACTTATCCCGGCACCAGAGGAATATTGCCTCGCCTAGCCCGCATAAATCGTTAAGTGTTCGCCCCCGTGGTGAAGCCCGTGTCTTTCCGCCTTAAGGCGTCCTTCACAGGTCTGGGGCAGTACATGGCTATACAACGTGAGAGGCTGTAGGGACCTACTACTATACACACACTCTCTCTCTCTCTCTCTCTCTCTCTCTCTCTCTCTCTCTCTCTCTCTCTCTCTCTCTCTCTCTCTCATTAACTCTCACCAACTTCTCCCTGTTTCCCCTCCACCCATCTCTCCTTCTGTTGCTCCCGTTTTGCTGACCCTCTCTTCTCCCCCACTAACCTTCTCTCCCTCACGATCTCTCTCCATTTCCCTCCTTCCTTCTATCCCTTCCTAATTCCTCTCCCTCCTCCCTCCTTTCCTTTATCACTCCCCCTTCCCCACCTAACTTGCTCACCCTCCATGTCAATATGCAGATATTTTTTTTTCCCCATCTGGGAAACTCTTAGATAACTCAATTTCCTCGTTTTCCTCTATTCATTTCGTCCTTATTCAGGCTTCAGCCAACGCCTGGCTTGGATGAGACAACAAGGAACCCCAGCACCACCAGAGACACGGCTGTGTAACCTGACACTGGCAGAAATGATGATGGGAATCTTGGCATTAACTGAGAGCACTGCGAGTGGGGAGGCCATCACTGTAGGCAAGGCTGGGTACGGAAGTGGTCCAAGCATCCTGGTAGCAACAGCCAGAGGTTAAGGTATCTTAATACCAACAGAAAGAGGTTAAGGTACCTTAATACCAACAGAGAGAGGTTAAGGTACCTTAATACCAACAGAGAGGTTAAGGTATCTTAATACCAGCAGAGAGAGGTTAAGGTACCTTAATACCAACAGAGAGAGGTTAAGGTACCTTACTACCAACAGAGAGAGGTTAAGGTATCTTAATACCAACAGAAAGAGGTTAAGGTACCTTAATACCAACAGAGAGAGGTTAAGGTACCTTAATACCAACAGAGAGAGGTTAAGGTACCTTAATACCAACAGAGAGAGGTTAAGGTACCTTAATACCAACAGAGAGAGGTTAAGGTACCTTAATACCAACAGAGAGAGGTTAAGGTATCTTAATACCAACAGAGAGAGGTTAAGGTACCTTAATACCAGCAGAGAGAGGTTAAGGTACCTTAATACCAGCAGAGAGAGGTTAAGGTACCTTAATACCAACAGAGAGAGGTTAAGGCACCTTAATATCAACAGAGGGAGGTTAAGGTACCTTAAAATCAACAGAGGAAGGTTAAGGTACCTTAAAATCAACAGAGGAAGGTTAAGGTACCTTAATATCAACAGAGGAAGGTTTAGGTACCTTAATATCAACAGAGGAAGGTTTAGGTACCTTAATATCAACAGAGGAAGGTTTAGGTACCTTAATATCAACAGAGGAAGGTTTAGGTACCTTAATATCAACAGAGGAAGGTTAAGGCACCCCAATGCGAAGTGAGAGAGTTAAAGGACATTCTGGCACCGACCAAGAGAGAGAGAGAGAGAGAGAGAGAGAGAGAGAGAGAGGTGTAGGGGTTAAGGGGGTGTTAGGAGGGCGGCTGGTAACACCGTCTCCAAACCACCTCTGGCGATCTAGCGGGAGAGATAGTTTCAACCCATTTCACTGCCCCTGGCCTCTTCCTCCACTGCTCGTGAGAGAGTGGAGTGTGGGAAGGGTTTCTGGTATAGTCTTTATAGTTAATATCGACAGTTATGAGGCATTAAGTTACTTTATGTTTCCAGTCGCCAGCAATCATATCATTATCTAGTCTTCACTTATCCTCTGACACACCCACCCCTCGTACACATCATCGCCTTCCCTTATCATCACTCCCTCACCAACATCACCTCTCCCTCATCCCTCACCAACATCACCTCTCCCTCACCATCACCACCTCCTCCTCATCCCTCACCAACATCACCTCTCCCTCATCCCTCACCATCACCACCTCCTCCTCATCCCTCACCAACATCACCTCCCCCTCATCCCTCACCAACATCACCTCTCCCTCATCCCTCACCATCACCACCTCCTCCTCCTAACCCCACACCACCAATCTATCCTTCATCCTGGCACAGTAAGACACACAAGCCACACGACTCCTGCAAAGTCCAGACAGCGGGTTAACAACTGGCCGACGATGGCTTCCCCCAACCACACCCTGACGCCGGAGAGGTCGTCAGGTAAATAAGGCCATGTAAGGCATTAATTAGGGAACACATCATTAGAAATAATGAGGCCGGCCAGCTGCACACAAACACACACACAAACAAGCACACACACACACACACACACAAACACACACACACACACACACAGAGTTTTAACCTCAGAAAATGGGAAGGTATAATTCCAAAGTATATTTGACCATCTAAAACCTCAAGTTTCGTATCGCCGATAAAACAAGAGTAGAAAAATAAAATCCTCCAGAGTTGCTTGTGTGAGATCAGCTAAATGACGAAACTTGTTGACCGAGAAGATTCTGATTAAATTTGGGAAATATTAAAGCAAATAATGTGAGAGTCTGACAACAGGTACAATTACAATTCAACGGGAGAAAAGTGAGAGGATCAAATATATACGTAGAGAATTTGAGCTAAAGAACTCCATCCATCAACTGTGGTCACTTGTTCATGGCGTGTCATGGGAGACGCAGGAATTATTGGTTCATCCGCGTGATGTACACTGAGGGAGGGGCACACGCCACACTAGGCTTTCAGGGGAAGGAATCTATTGTTATTGGGACTAAATTGTTTTCTAACGAGAGAGGACTAGATTCTGGCTACTTCCAAATGACGTCTTCCTAAAAGTTCAAGCAGTAAAACCAAAACTTTTCGAGTTATATTACCGCGACTTCATTAATTCTCTATCCGCGCTCCCTACATCCATGTTCGGGGAGATTTTTAACTTCGGCGCTTGACAGACATCTGAACTTTACTCGTTGATGAGCTTTTATTTCAGAACGTCACAGGTATTCAGTCCCGGCGCTGGACGGACTAACATCTTCACCTAATTCGTCGACAGATATCCAGAGGGAACTGTTCATCGTATCGGGTTACGACCAGTGAGGTATGTCTAGCGTACATTTACTCATCATCCGAGGCATCCATTCCCCTTAAATTATATATATATATATATATATATATATATATATATATATATATATATATATATATATATATATATATATATATATATATATATATATATATATATATATTTTTTTTTTTTTTCTTATACTTTCGCTCGCTGTCTCCCGCGTTTGCGAGGTAGCGCAAGGAAACAGACGAAAGAAATGGCCCAACCCACCCCCATACACATGTATATACATACGTCCACACACGCAAATATACATACCTACACAGCTTTCCATGGTTTACCCCAGACGCTTCACATGCCTTGATTCAATCCACTGACAGCACGTCAACCCCGGTATACCACATCGCTCCAATTCACTCTATTCCTTGCCCTCCTTTCACCCTCCTGCATGTTCAGGCCCCGATCACACAAAATCTTTTCACTCCATCTTTCCACCTCCAATTTGGTCTCCCTCTTCTCCTCGTTCCCTCCACCTCCGACACATATATCCTCTTGGTCAATCTTTCCTCACTCATTCTCTCCATGTGCCCAAACCACTTCAAAACACCCTCTTCTGCTCTCTCAACCACGCTCTTTTTATTTCCACACATCTCTCTTACCCTTACGTTACTCACTCGATCAAACCACCACACACCACACATTGTCCTCAAACATCTCATTTCCAGCACATCCATCCTCCTGCGCACAACTCTATCCATAGCCCACGCCCCCCAACCATACAACATTGTTGGAACCACTATTCCTTCAAACATACCCATTTTTGCTTTCCGAGATAATGTTCTCGACTTCCACACATTCTTCAAGGCTCCCAGAATTTTCGCCCCCTCCCCCACCCTATGATCCACTTCCGCTTCCATGGTTCCATCCGCTGCCAGATCCACTCCCAGATATCTAAAACACTTCACTTCCTCCAGTTTTTCTCCATTCAAACTCACCTCCCAATTGACTTGACCCTCAACCCTACTGTACCTAATAACCTTGCTCTTATTCACATTTACTCTTAACTTTCTTCTTCCACACACTTTACCAAACTCAGTCACCAGCTTCTGCAGTTTCTCACATGAATCAGCCACCAGCGCTGTATCATCAGCGAACAACAACTGACTCACTTCCCAAGCTCTCTCATCCCCAACAGACTTCATACTTGCCCCTCTTTCCAAAACTCTTGCATTTACCTCCCTAACAACCCCATCCATAAACAAATTAAACAACCGTGGAGACATCACACACCCCTGCCGCAAACCTACATTCACTGAGAACCCATCACTTTCCTCTCTTCCTACACGTACAAATGCCTTACATCCTCGATAAAAACTTTTCACTGCTTCTAACAACTTGCCTCCCACACCATATATTCTTAATACCTTCCACAGAGCATCTCTGTCAACTCTATCATATGCCTTCTCCAGATCCATAAATGCTACATACAAATCCATTTGCTTTTCTAAGTATTTCTCACATACATTCTTCAAAGCATACACCTGATCCACACATCCTCTACCACTTCTGAAACCACACTGCTCTTCCCCAATCTGATGCTCTGTACATGCCTATATATAACATATGTCAAATCATCCATGGCATCGAAATGATCTATCTTCGCCTTTCGTCAATCACCAAAGGTAATCACAACTAGCATGGCCACAGGTCAAGATGGTTTCCATCCTTCTGTGTGGAATCGTGCAACGGTACTGAAGATGACTATATTCCTGACCTCATCACCATCATCACAGACCAGCAGTTCTGGTGGTGTAGTACACATTAACGGTCCTCTGTTCCTTGTTAAAACGGGTCATGATACTCTGGACATGTGTCAGGAATTAGCATCAACGCACAAAATAATGAGAAGCGTTCCGTGAACGTGGATAGGTTGTGGTTACTAGAGTGAGTGGGGGGAAGAAACCTTTCACCATAACCATGTATGGCCACACTCATGGTTGAAGAGTAACGTGACCAAGGAACAAGAATTATCCTGAGCTTCATAAATCATATCCAAAAAATCACATTTCTGTGTTAATGTGCAACACTTTAGTCTCTCTTGGGCAGACGTAATCCAGATGCTCCTCGTATAGTGCGCTATCCCTCCAGCTGTGTGATCTGGGTCTTGATACAGCAGGCTGTTGCTCCAGCTGGTCTTCTGGGTCTTGATACAGCAGGCTGTTGCTCCAGCTGTGTCTTCTGGGTCTTGATACAGCAGGCTGTTGCTCCAGCTGTGTGTTCCGGGTCTTGATACAGCAGGCTGTTGCTCCAGCTGTGTGTTCCGGGTCTTGATACAGCAGGCTGTTGCTCCAGCTGTGTGTTCCGGGTCTTGATACAGCAGGCTGTTGCTCCAGCTGTGTGTTCCGGGTCTTGATACAGCAGGCTGTTGCTCCCTGGCGGCTCAGCCTGTTGTCACGTGTTCCGGGTCTTGATACAGCGGCTGTTGCTCCAGCTGTGTGTTATGGATCGCATTTTTCACCGGCTTAAGAACTTGCAGGATTAGCGTGCTGGACGATAATACTTGGTGAAGTTGTTGCTGCAGATTTCATCCTTTCAACTTAGTAACCCTTGAGATCAGCTTAACCTACGCTGTTGATCCATAAGCCAGCAGGGGGAAGCTCTGACAAGCCACTCCGAGGAATTTTTGTCTGTCTTTTGCGCTGATGACACCTCAGCGTGAGGAAGTACCAAGAGAGACTGAGTACAGAATGGAAAAAGGTGAGAACAAAGGATTTAAGGGGAGTGAGGGAGAAATGGGATGTAATTAGGGAAGCAGTGATGGTCTGCGCAAAAGACGCTTGTGGCATGAGAAGCGTGGGAGGTGGGCAGATTAGAAAGGGTAGTGAGTGGTGGGATGAAGAAGTAAGATTATTAGTTAAAGAGAAGAGAGAGGCATTTCGACGATTTTTGCAGGGAAATGATGCAAATGACGGGGACATCTATAAAAGAAAGAGGCAGGAGGTCAAGGGAAAGGTGCAAGAGGTGAAAAAAAGGGCAAATAAGAGATGGAGTGAGAGAGTATCATTTAATTTTAGGGAGAATAAAAAGATGTTTTGGAAGGAGGTAAATAAAGTGCGTAAGACAAGGGAACAAATGGGAACATCAGTGAAGGGGGCTAATGGGGAGGTGATAACAAGTAGTGGTGATGTGAGAAGGAGATGGAGTGAGTATTTTGAAGGTTTCCTGAATGTATTTGATGATAGAGTGGCAGATATAGGGTGTTTTGGTCGAGGTGGTGTGCAAAGTGAGAGGGTTAGGGAGAATGATTTGGTAAACAGAGAAGAGGTACTAAATGCCTTGCAGAAGATGAAAGCCGGCAAGGCAGCGGGGTTTGGATGTCATTGCAGTGGAATTTATTAAAAAAGGGGGTGACTGTATTGCTGACTGGTTGGTAAGATTATTTAATGTATGTATGACTTATGGTGAGATGCCTGAGGACTGGTAGAATGCTTGCATAGTGCAACTGTACAATGGCAAAGGGGACAAAGGTGAGTGCTCAAATTACAGAGGCATAAGTTTCTTCAGTATTTCTTGGAAATCATACTGAGAGGGTGAAAGCATGTACAGAGCATCAGATTGGGGAAGAGCAGTGTGATTTCAGAAGTGGTAGAGGATGTGTGGATCAGGTGTTTGCTTTGAAGAATGTACATGAGAAATACTTAGAAAAGCAAATGGATTCGTATGTAGCATTAATGGATCTGGAGAAGGCATATGATAGAGTTGATAGAGATGCTCTGTGGAAGGTATTAAGAATATATGGTGTGGGAGGCAAGATGTTAGAAGCAGTGAAAAGTTTTTATCGAGGATGTAAGGCATGTGTACGTGTAGGAAGAGAGGAAAGTGATTGGTTCAAAGTGAATGTTGGTTTGCGGCAGGGGTGTGTGATGTCTCCATGGTTGTTCAATTTGTTTATGGATGGGGTTGTTAGGGAGGTGAATGCAAGAGTTTTGGAAAGAGGGGCAAGTATGCAGCCTGTTGTGGATGAGAGAGCTTGGAAAGTGAGTCAGTTATTGTTCGCTGATGATACAGCGCTGGTGGCTGATTCGGGTGAGAAACTGCAGAAGCCCCCATTAAGCCCAAGCCAAAGCTTTTGGGCAAAAAACCATTGGCAAAGGAAAAACCCAAATCAACACTATCAGATAGTGCATAAGCCCGGAAAGTACCTCACTCTCGCATAGGACGTTTAATGTCATTTGGTGGCCTAGCAGCAGGATTAGGAGCTGGAGCTCTTGCTGAAGTATCTCGTAGGTCCTTGGGTGTAAAACAAGGCAAAACTGGCGGATCCTTGTTAGATGGGTCAACTTTCTTAACAGAAGCAAATGCCAAAAGAATTGTGGACACACTATGTAGAGTAAGAGGAGCTGCCTTGAAGCTGGGTCAAATGTTAAGCATTCAAGACAGTGCTCTGATCAATCACGAGTTACAGAAAATGTTTGAGCGGGTGCGGCAGTCAGCAGACTTTATGCCTGCATGGCGGCTGGAGAAAGCTATAGCAGAGGAGCTGGGTGAAGATTGGAGGTCAAAAGTTGCTTCATTTGATGAGCAACCATATGCAGCAGCATCAATTGGTCAAGTTCATATTGCAAATCTACATGATGGCCGTTCAGCAGCCATGAAAATACAGTATCCAGGGGTTGCCACAGGAATTGAAAGTGATATCAAACATCTTTTATCTACTCTTAAAGTAGTAGACATTATTCCTGAAGGTTTGTTCGTAGACTCTGTTATTGAGGTGGTCAAAAAGGAGTTGAGGTGGGAATGTGACTATATACGTGAAGCACAGTGTACTCGGAGGTTCAGTGAACTTGTCAAATCTTATCCGGAGTATTATGTTCCAGAAGTAATCTCCGAACTTTGTACACAACAGGTATTCACAACAGAGCTGATTGATGGGGTTTCAGTAGACAAGTGTGTTGAAATGGATCAAGATACCAGAAACTTTATTTGCGAAAAGATCATCCACTTGTGTCTTCTTGAACTCTTTAACTTTGGCTTTATGCAGACTGACCCCAACTGGTCCAACTTTTTTGACAATGCTGAAACAGAACAGGTAGCACCCCTGGATATTGGTGCATGTCGGGAATATGGTAAAGACTTTGTTGATAAGTACATCCACTTAATCCATGGTGCAGCTGTGAAGGATCAAGACAAAATTTTGAAATACTCCCAGGAGCTTGGCTTTCTTACAGGACATGACGCAAAGGTAATTCTTATTTCAAATTTTTCATTTGTTTTCAACACAGTCTTTCATGTTGAAATTAAGGTAATAAAATGTACTATATAGTATGGCAATTATCACTGGGGATAGGGGAGAAAGAATACTTCCCACGTATTCCCTGCGTGTCGTAGAAGGCGACTAAAAGGGGAGGGAGCGGGGGGGCTGGAAATCCTCCCCTCTCGTTTTTTATTTTCTTTTTTAATTTTCCAAAAGAAGGGACAGAGAAGGGGGCCAGGTGAGGATATTCTCTCAAAGGCCCAGTCCTCTGTCCTTTAACGCTACCTCACTAACGCGGGAAATGGCGAATAGTTTGAAAGAATGAAATAAATAAATAAATAAATAAATAAATATATATATATATATATATATATATATATATATATATATATATATATATATATATATATATATATATATATATATATATATATATATCAGCGCCACAATACAAGGTAAAGCGAGGTGAAGAACGAGATGCTGGACTGACAAGCAAAATAATGAGGCAGGACTTGGATAACAACAACATACCGTGTAGGTTTTGGCCATCTTGGAAAGCCTCACTTAGGAGCACAGTGGTTTGTATGGTTTCTCTGGGGTGACGGATTCTGTACCTGTACCTGTTTATCTCTTAATGGAAACTCGACTAAGTGACGTCATGGTGGTGGTTGGTGTGCAGGCTGTGTGACCAGGATGGGCGGACGGCCCGGATCTGCTGGGTAAGGTGCTGGTGAGGAACCCAGACTCTGGTCAGACTGCCATGCAGAGAGATGGTCTGAGTTTATGACTGGGAAAAGTGTGTGAGTCCTGTCCTGGTTAAGGCCAACTCCCGTCCTGTCCTGGTTAAGGCCAACTCAAGTCCTGCCCTGGTTAAGGCCAACTCCCGTCCTGCCCTGGTTAAGGCCAACTCAAGTCCTGCCCTGGTTAAGGCCAACTCCCGTCCTGTCCTGGTTAAGGCCAACTCCCGTCCTGCCCTGGTTAAGGCCAACTCCCGTTTCACATTCTGTTATGTACGTATTATATAGATACTGTCAAGGCGCTCCAGTTGGCCAACGAAACTCTGGTCAACACTTCGTGTTCTCACTATCAGCAGCCCATCCAACTTCACCATTAATTGTTTACGTCTTCGTCTCTTCTTCACCATCTGCACCTTATCTCTTCCTCCGTGCTACTATCATCTAGACCCTCACTATCATACCAGTGTCCCTCTTCCCTCACTATCACCATCTAAGACCCCCCTCGTTCCTCTTCACTATCATCACATACCATCAGTCCCTCACGCCACACTCTCCTCCCTCAATATCAACATCGTAATCCTCTAGTCCTTCCAACAATAACATCACTTCCCTCCCCATTTACCACTGTCTCCACTCACCATTACAGCCTCACCAATCGTTCCTGCAACCATCGCCTTTCCCTCAACTCACCATCAATGCCTGTCTCATCGTTCACCAATCAGCCTTCACCATATGACCTTACCCTAACCTCTCCTTAGGTAACTCCAGCCCCTCGTTTCCCAGAAGTCCAGCCACTGGCCACAACCCTCTCCACCCAGCTCCTCTTCGACCATCGGTATCATGAGAATATGTCCTCTCTCTCTCTCTCTCTCTCTCTCTCTCTCTCTCTCTCTCTCTCTCTCTCTCTCTCTCTCTCCCGAGATAAACATGTCTCTCTTTATACCGGAGTGATGCGCTGGCGGAGGTTATTCATAACTGAAGATTAATGAAGTTATTAATATTTCTCATTATGCTGTCGATGAGGAAAATCACGGATATAACCTTATCCTGAAACATGCTGGCACATTCAGTGGAGGCTGATGTATGATATCAAGACTGAAATGGCAAACCCTTCTCGTAGTTGCAACTCCTCGCATTTCTCCACTTGATCACGATACGTAGTGCTAATACACGAGGCTGTTTCATGTCCACGCCAGAAGCAGTCTCCTTCAACTCAACAACCTGCTTCCCCTCCGTCCCAGACAGTCTGCTCGGGCCAGCCAGCCCTACTTGCCCGGGCAGAATAAACACGGTCTATTTGCTGACTTGGCCGACAAAATAATTGGGAAGTTCCCGATTCCCGGGTCATTTGGCCGACTTCCAGCTGTTGCTGGCCTTGTTGATTTGGGAACCTTACGTTCGTATCCGTAATGCTTCAGCCATGATGGAGACGATAGGGAGGGAGGAGGAGGGACGCGAACACATCGGGGCAGAAGGAAGGGAAACCAGGATAAGGGGAGGTAGATGGGGAGGTGGGGAGGACGTAAAGGGGGGAGTGGAGAGAGCGTGGGGAGATGATGATGATAAGAATGATGGGGAGGTAGATGAGGAGGTGGGGAGGACGTAAAGGGGAGAGTGGAGAGAGCGTGGGGAGAAGATGATGATAAGGGTGATGGCGTTGGCTGGTAAGGGAGAGAGAACTGAGGCAAGGTGGGTAAAAATAAGGATGGTCAGGGAGAAGTGGAGAGGAGAGGGAGAATCATCGCCAGGGGAAGGAGGAAGATGGTGAGGGTTGTGGGGGATAGGGGAAGGATAGTGATCGAGGGATAAGAGAGAACATGGCAAGATCTGGGGCAGTGGGAGAAGGATCGAGCGGTATAGTAAGCAGGAGGAAAACTTCCCCCTCCTCGTGGCAGGCAAAAGAGCGTGATTTACCAACTCGTATTATAAAACTTTACAACTCTGATCCAACTTTTAACATGAGAAAATGGAAGATACACCGATAAATTCCTGCCACGTTCGTAAACGTCCCTTGGGTGCACCAAGTCATCCGGCGAGCAGCCCTCCAGGGCGTTTTGTAAGACACGAAAAGAGGAACACAGACCTTTTCAGTTTACTTATGAGCCCGGCCATAGATCTGGGCCGGACCGCCGACGCTCAGACGAAAACTTTGTCTCAAGAAGTAATACTTTTATCATGGGGTAATTCCCAGACAGGATATGGGTCAGCATTTTTCTTACATGAAAGAGTGTGATGGTGGGAGAGGGGCGTCTGAAGGCAAGAGGTTTGTAGCAGGAGGAAGGGTGGAGCAGATGAGGCGTGTGGTGAGCTGGCAGGGTAAATGAGAGGCAGGCACTAGGGAGGATGTCTGTAGGCTGGGAGAATGAGGGACGTTTACGTCCATTTCTAACTTGACTATTTCACTGCCTCTGACACTATTGGTAACATCCCATTTACGTTCCCTATTTACGTTTCCTCCACTTCATCCTCGCACGGTCCAAAATCATGATGATACACATTTCAATCACCTGTGCTGTATACTGCCTGACCAGTAGCTGTGGTGACCTCATGAATCTGTTTGTACAAGCCAGTGATGGAACTACTGTTTCCAGGAAAACTTTAAAATGATCGGCCAATCCTCTGACCAGAGATTAGAACGTGTACTCCTAGGGATGTGGTGACGAAATGTGTGTGTACTCCTAGGGATGTGGTGACGTAATGTGTGTACTCCTAGGGATGTGGTGACGTAATGTGTGTGTACTCCTTGGATGTGGTGACGTAATGTGTGTGTACTCCTTGGATGTGGTGACGTAATGTGTGTGTACTCCTAGGGATGTGGTGACGTAATGTGTGTGTACTCCTTGGATGTGGTGACGTAATGTGTGTACACTCCTAGGGATGTGGTGACGTAATGTGTGTGTACTCCTTGGATGTGGTGACGTAAGATCCAAGATCAGAGTCATCCAGCCTCCAAGATTCTCGACGTCACAGAAACACGAACACGGACACATGTGATTGTGTTGTCTGCAGTGTTTGTTAGGTGTGTGGCACCTTGCTCCAGGCGCCACCTCGCCTCAGGGAGACAATCACAATGTTACGGACGTAAGTACGCGTTCACCATTCGTGCTCAAGTTTGCTCTAAGGGTAAGTCTGGCCACCTTACCTCTTACAGACTTGGTGTAAATCTATAATGACTATATGTCATCGTCCAATTGCCACGTCAGTGTGTGTACTCCTTGGCTATCACCGGAATGCGATGTTGCCACATTGGTTTCAAATACAGAAGTGAGTACGCCTTGCCCTGCTACAGAGACCATGAGTCATCATGCTTCGATGACGGCCTGTGCCAGGAAAATGTTTCTCTGTCTTCAGCATTTTCAGTGAGCCATAATCATATGTATCAGCTGAAACTCGGTCGTCTTCGTCTTTGCATACACACACACACACACACACACACACACACACACACACACACACACACACACACATATATATATATATATATATATATATATATATATATATATATATATATATATATATATATATATAAAAGACATTTTATCTTCCAGCCGTATCTTCGTTCAGTAGATGTTCAATCTAAACCTTCTACATTTCTACAAGGCTGAGAATCATGAAGTGATAAATGATAGTCCTGTGAACTGCCCCTGGGTTCCTGGCTCAGGTCAGCACCCTGGAGGGTAGCGGATATTGCTACAATCTATTGTTTGTTGTATCGTTACTGTGAGCACTACAGCTGTCTCGCGCTGCTGTCACCATGCATAATCATGCCCTCCTTCCTGACTGTGACTGACCGGGAAATATAAGCGACACAACTCGACATATTCAGGACAGAACACACACACAAAAAAGAGAGGCGTTATTATGATCCCCAGCCTAACACGGCAGACGATGACTGTGTGACTGTCGTTTGGTCTTGACGACTCGTGTTGGCTTGGTGTCTGTTGTTGATCCTTGCCACACCCGCCTCCCGAACTCCACGTAAAACCTTTACCCTGGCTACAGACGCTAGCAGCAAATATGGTCAGTCTCAGAACGTCTACAATAGTTTGTGGATTCCACTTCCGATATATTCAAGGGGGATTACACTATACCTAGTAGACATGTGAAGGTTGTATAGATTCTACCACAGTACACCGGACTGAAAAATTCACTAGATAATCTCTGATATTAGAACGTACGCTAGGAAAGCAGACGATGTGAAAGCTATATGTTAACCAGAATAATTTTTGCATACCGCGCGTGTGTCAGTGTAAGAGACATAATGAAAACTTATACAGAGGCAAATATAATAAAAATGTTGGGTAAGAAGTCGGGTACACGAAAGAGTACATGGTGTCCTGATGCCACATATTAATACAAACCAATTCAAACCAGAGCGAACCACTGGGTCCTTTCGAGACTGCTTGTGACGCTGGTGGATGTCAGAAACTCACAGAATAGCAAGGTTAAGGGCAGAAGTGGATTAATTATCACGAGCAATGACGCCTGTTTGTTTCCTCACAACGCTAAGCTATCTGACTCTTCACCTTCTCATAATCGAATGCCCCTTTCTAAATATGCAGATTTCTTTTCCTTTAAACTATTTGAAATCTTTTTGTTCTTCCTTCTTTATTTCGTTATTTGTATATCCCTTTTCATGATTCATCTCTCGCCTGGTAGCGATGAGGTGTTCCGTCCACGACCGAAGCCATTTAGATAAGATTCCCCAGCCGATAAGACCTGTCTACAGTGAAATGTTACGACCAGTCGTGGACGCCACTGAAAAATACCACATTACTGTTAACACGATTATAGAAATCTGAAGAAAGACTGGATTTTTGGAGACGTTTTGACCCGTTCATTGTGGTGGAAACCTGTTAATTTTGGCGAAAGCAAATCATACGCAGGATATCAAAATATGCTGCAATTTACTGTTCACGTTGAGGTAGGTATCAGGTAATAATAGAACGCCATTTGGTAAACAACTAACAGTCACTTATTTACGAAATGGCGTCCTAGCTACGTCTCTCGGTAGTATATCTACTGACTGTTATATTCATTTCTTCTATCTTCCCTGATGGTGTGATTATTACACGAAAGTGCACTTGGGAACTCATCGTGCTTTATTCCCCCGTTGACTTATAAGTATATAAAGGCAAAGGCAAAGGGAATGAAGGTAAGAGTTCAAATTACAAGACGCATGAGTGAGTAATCCTGGGAAATTATATGGGAGGGTATTGACTGAAAGGGTCAAGACATGTTCAGATCATCAGATTCGGGAAGAGCAATGTGGAACAATGTGGTTTCAGAACTGGTAAAGGATGTGTGGATCAGATGTTTCCTTTGAAGAATGTATGAGAAATACTTAGGAAAGCAAACAGATTTGTATGTAGCATTCATGGATCTGAAGAAATCATATGATAGGGTTGATAGAGATGCTTTGTGGAAGGTTTTAAGAGTATACAGTGTGGGAGGTAAGTTGCTAAAAGCAGTGAAAGTTTTTTAACAAGGATGTAAGGCATGTGTACGTGTAGGAAGAGAAGAAAGTGATTGGTTTCCAGTTAAATGTCGGTTTGCGGCAGGGGTGCGTGATGTCTCCATGGGTGTTTAATTTGCTTATGGAAGGGGTGGTTAGGAAGGTGACTGCACGAGTTTTGGAGAGAGGGGCAAGTATGCAGTTGTGGATGAGAGGGCTTGGGAAGTGTCAGTTGTTGTTCGCTGATGATACAACGCTGGTGGCTGATTCGGGTGAGAAACTGCAGAGGCTGGTGACTGAGTTTGGCAAAGTGTGTGAAAGGAGAAAGTTGAGAGTAAATGTGAATAAGTGCAAGGTTATTAGGTTCAGTAGGGTGGAGGGACAAGTTAATTGGGAGGTCAGTTTGAATGGAGAAAACTGAAGGAAATGAAGTGTTTTAGATATCTGGGAGTGGACTGCGGATGGAACCATGGAAGCGGAAGTGAGTCACAGGGTGGGGGAGGGGGCAAAGGTTTTGGGAACGTTGAAGAATGTGTGGAAGGCGAGAACGTTACCTCGGAAAGCAAAAATGGGTATGTTTGAAGGAATAGTGGTTCCAACAATGTTATATGGTTGCGAGGCATGGGCTTTAGATAGAATCGTGCGGTGGAGGGTGGATGTGTTGGAAATGAAATGTGTGAGGACAATGTGTGGTGTGAGGTGGTTTGACCGAGAAAGTAATGTAAGGGTAAAAGAGATGTGTGGTAATAAAAAGAGTGTGGTTGAGAGAGCAGAAGAGGGTGTGTTGAAATGGTTTGGACACATGGAGAGAATGAGAGGAAAGATTGACAAAGAGGATATATGTGTCAGAGGTTTGAGTGAACAAGAAGTGGGAGACCAAATTGGAGGTGGAGGGATGGAGTGAAATAGATTTTGAGCGATCGGGGCCTGAACATACAGGAGGAATAGAGTGAACTGGAACGATGTGGTATACAGGAGTGGACGTGCTGCCAATGGATTGAACCAGGGCATGTGAGGCATCTGCGGTAAACTATGGAAAGGTCTGTGGGGCCTGGATGTGGAAAGAGATCTGTGGTTTCGGTGCATAACACATGACAGCTAGAAACTGAATGTGAACGAATGTGGCCTTTTCTGTCTTTCCCTGGCGGTGCCTCGCTGGGGTTGGTTGATGCTATTTCATGTATGGAGGGGAGGCGATGTAAACTGATGAAGGCAGCAAGTATGAATATATACAAGTGTATATATTTGCATATGCCTGTGTATGTATATGTATGTATACGTTGAAATATATATGTATGTATATGGGCGTGTATGGACGTTTATTTACATACGTGTGTATATGAGTGGTTGGACCATTCTTCGTCTCTTTCCTTGCGCTACCTCGCTGACGCGGAAAACACCGATTAAGTATAATAAATAAATAAATAAATGAATATATATATAAATATATATATAAATATATATATATATATATATATATATATATATATATATATACATATATATATATTCATTTATTTTCCTTTGACGCTGTCTCCCGCGTTAGCGAGGTAGCGCAAGGAAACAGACGAAAGGATGGGAAAAACCATCCACATACACATTTATATACATACACGGCCACACACGCAAATATACATACCTATACATCTCAACGTATACATGTATATACAAACACACACACACACACATATATATATATATATATATATATATATATATATATATATATATATATATTTTTATATTTTTTTTTTTTTATTATACTTTGTCGCTGTCTCCCGCGTTTGCGAGGTAGCGCAAGGAAACAGACGAAAGAAATGGCCCAACCCACCCCCCCATACACATGTATATACATACGTCCACACACGCAAATATACATACCTACACAGCTTTCCATGGTTTACCCCAGACGCTTCACATGCCTTGATTCAATCCACTGACAGCACGTCAACCCCTGTATACCACATCGCTCCAATTCACTCTATTCCTTGCCCTCCTTTCACCCTCCTGCATGTTCAGGCCCCGATCACACAAAATCCTTTTCACTCCATCTTTCCACCTCCAATTTGGTCTCCCTCTTCTCCTCGTTCCCTCCACCTCCGACACATATATCCTCTTGGTCAATCTTTCCTCACTCATTCTCTCCATGTGCCCAAACCATTTCAAAACACCCTCTTCTGCTCTCTCAACCACGCTCTTTTTATTTCCACACATCTCTCTTACCCTTACGTTACTTACTCGATCAAACCACCTCACACCACACATTGTCCTCAAACATCTCATTTCCAGCACATCCATCCTCCTGCGCACAACTCTATCCATAGCCCACGCCTCGCAACCATACAACATTGTTGGAACCACTATTCCTTCAAACATACCCATTTTTGCTTTCCGAGATAATGTTCTCGACTTCCACACATTTTTCAAGGCTCCCAAAATTTTCGCCCCCTCCCCCACCCTATGATCCACTTCCGCTTCCATGGTTCCATCCGCTGACAGATCCACTCCCAGATATCTAAAACACTTCACTTCCTCCAGTTTTTCTCCATTCAAACTCACCTCCCAATTGACTTGACCCTCAACCCTACTGTACCTAATAACCTTGCTCTTATTCACATTTACTCTTAACTTTCTTCTTCCACACACTTTACCAAACTCAGTCACCAGCTTCTGCAGTTTCTCACATGAATCAGCCACCAGCGCTGTATCATCAGCGAACAACAACTGACTCACTTCCCAAGCTCTCTCATCCCCAACAGACTTCATACTTGCCCCTCTTTCCAAGACTCTTGCATTTACCTCCCTATATATATATATATATATATATATATATATATATATATATATATATATATACATATATATATATATATATATATATATATATATATATATATATATATATATATATATATATATATATACATATATATATATATATATATATATATATATATATATATATATATATATATATATATATATATACGTACAGTAATTCATACTGTCTGCCCTTATTCATTGCCGTCGCCATCCCCCCCCCCCCCCCCCCATCAGCGAACAACAACTGACTCACTTCCCAAGCTCTCTCATCCACAACAGACTTCATACTTGCCCCTCTTTCCCAAACTCTTGCATTCACCTCCCTGACAACCCCATCCATAAACAAATTAAACAACCATGGAGACATCACACACCCCTGCCGTAAACCTACATTCACTGAAAACCAACCACTTTCCTCTCTTCCTACACGTACACATGCCTTACATCCTCGATAACGACTTTTCACTGCTTCTAACAACTTGCCTCCCACACAATATATTCTTAACACCTTCCACAGAGCATCTCTATCAACTCTATCATATGCCCTCTCCAGATCCGTAAATGCTACATACAAATCCATTAGCTTTTCTAAGTATTTCTCACATACATTTTTCAAAGCAAACACCTGATCCACACACCCTCTACCACTTCTGAAACCACACTGCTCTTCCCCAATCTGATGCTCTGAACATGCCTTCACCCTCTCAATCAATACCCTCCCATATAATTTACGAGGAATACGAAATAAACTTATACCTCTGTAATTTGAGCACTCACTTTTATCCCCTTTGCCTTTGTACAATGGCGCTAAGCAAGCATTCCTCCAATCCTCAGCCACCTCACCATGAGTCATACATACATTAAATAACCTTACCAACCAGTCAACAGTACAGTCACCTCCTTCTTTAATAAATTCCACTGCAATACCATCCAAAACCCGCTGCCTTGCCGGCTTTCATCTTCTGCAAAGCTTTTACTACCTCTTCTCTGCTTAGCCAATCATTCTCCCTAACCCTCTCACTTTGCACACCACTTCGACCAAAAATACCCTATATCTGCCACTCTATCATCAAACACATTCAACAAACCTTCAAAAGACTCACTCCATCTCCTTCTCACATCACCACTACTTGTTATCACCTCCCCATTAGCCCCCTTCCCTTATGTTCCCATTTGTTCCCTTGTCTTACGCACTTTATTTACCTCCTTCCAAAACATCTTTTTATTCTCCCTCAATTTTGATGATACTCTCTCACCCCAACTCTCATTTGGCCCTCTTTTTCACCTCTTGCACCTTTCTCTTGACCTCCTGCCTCTTTCTTTTATACATCTCCCAGGCATTTACATTATTTCCCTGCAAAAAATCGTCCAAATGCCTCTCTCTTCTAATTCATTAATTATCTTCTTTCTTCATCCCACCACTCACTACCCTTTCTAATCTGCCCACCTCCCACGCTTCTCATGCCACAAGCATCTTTTGCACAAGACATCACTGCTTCCCTAAATACATCCCATTCCTCCCCCACTCCCCTTACCTCCTTTGTTCTTACCTTTTTCCATTCTGTACTCAGTCTCTCCTGGTACTTCCTCACACAAGTCTCCTTCCAAGCTCACTTACTCTCACCACTCTTTTCACCCCAACATTCTCTCTTCTTTTCTGAAAACCTCTACAAATATTCACCTTCGCCTCCACAAGATAATGATCAGACATCCCTCCAGTTGCACCTCTCAGCACATTAACATCCAAAAGTCTCTCTTTCGCGCACCTATCAATCAACACGTAATCCAATAACGCTCTCTGGCCATCTCTCCTACTTACATACGTATACTTATGTATATCTCGCTTTTTAAACCAGGTATCCCCAATCACCAGTCCTTTTTCAGCACATAAATTTACAAGCTCTTCACCATTTCCATTTACAACACTGAAGACCCCATGTACACCAGTTATTCTCTCAACTGCCGCATTACCCACCTTTGCATTCAAATCACCCATCACTATAACCCGGTCTCGTGCATCAAAACTACTAACACACTCACTCAGCTGCTCCTAAAACACTTGCCTCTCATGATCTTTCTTCTCATGCCCAAGTGCATATGCACCAATAATCACCCATCTCTCTCCATCCACTTTCAGTTTTACCGATATCAATCTAGAGTTTACTTTCTTACACTCTATAACATACTCCCACCACTCCTGTTTCAGGAGTAGTGCTACTCCTTCCCTTGCTCTTGTCCTCTCAGTAACCCCTGACTTTACTCCTAAGACATTCCCAAACCACTCTTCCCCTTTACCCTTGAGTTTCGTTTCACTCAGAGCCAAAACATCCAGGTTCCTTTCCTCAAACATACTACCTATCTCTCCTTTTTTCTCATCTTGGTAACATCCACACACATTTAGACATCCCAATCTGAGCCTTCGAGGAGGATGAGCACACCCCGCGTGACTCCTTCTTCTGTTTCCCCTTTTAGAAACTTAAAAAAAAAAGAGGGGAGGGTTTCCAGCCCCCCGCTCCCGTCCCCGTTAGTCGCCTTCTACGACACGCGAAGAATGCGGGGGAAGTATTCTTTCTCCCCTATCCTCAGGGATATATATATATATATATATATATATATATATATATATATATATATATATATATATATATATATATCCCTGGGGATAGGGGAGAAAGAATACTTCCCACGTATTCCCTGCGTGTTGTAGAAGGCGACTAAAAGGGAAGGGAGCGGGGAGGCTGGAAATCCTCCCCTCGTTTTTTTTTTTTTAATTTTCCAAAAGAAGGACCAGAGAAGGGGGCCAAGTGAGGATATTCCCTCAAAGACCCAGTTCTCTGTTCTTAACGCTACCTCGCTATCGCGGAAAATGGCGAATAGTATGAAAGAAAGAAAAGATATATATATATATATATATATATATATATATATATATATATATATATATATATATATATATATATATATATGTGTGTGTGTGTGTGTGAGAAATACTTAGAAAAGCAAATGGATTTGTATGTAGCATTTATGGATCTGGAGAAGGCATATGACAGAGTTGATAGAGATGCTCTGTGGAAGGTATTAAGAATATATGGTGTGGGAGGCAAGTTGTTAGAAGCAGTGAAAAGTTTTTATCGAGGATGTAAGGCATGTGTACGTGTAGGAAGAGAGGAAAGTGATTGGTTCTCAGTGAATGTAGGTTTGCGGCAGGGGTGTGTGATGTCTCCATGGTTGTTTAATTTGTTTATGGATGGGGTTCTTAGGTAGGTAAATGTAAGAGTTTTGGAAAGAGGAGCAAGTATGAAGTCTGTTGGGTTTGAGAGAGCTTGGGAAGTGAGTCAGTTGTAGTTCGCTGATGATACAGGGCTGGTGGCTGATTCATGTGAGAAACTGCAGAAGCTGGTGACTGAGTTTGGTAAAGTGTGTGAAAGAAGAAAGTTAAGAGTAAATGTGAATAAGAGCAAGGTTATTAGGTACAGTAGGGTTGAGGGTCAAGTCAATTGGGAGGTAAGTTTGAATGGAGAAAAACTGGAGGAAGTAAAGTGTTTTAGATATCTGGGAGTGGATCTGGCAGCGGATGGAACCATGGAAGCGGAAGTGGATCATAGGGTGGGGGAGGGGGCGAAAATCCTGGGAGCCTTGAAGAATGTGTGGAAGTCGAAAACATTATCTCGGAAAGCAAAAATGGCTATGTTTGAAGGAATAGTGGTTCCAACAATGTTGTATGGTTGTGAGGCGTGGGCTATGGATAGAGTTGTGCGCAGGAGGATGGATGTGCTGGAAATGAGATGTTTGAGGACAATACGTGGTGTGAGGTGGTTTGATCGAGTAAGTAACGTAAGGGTAAGAGAGATGTGTGGAAATAAAAAGAGCGTGGTTGAGAGAGCAGAAGAGGGTGTTTTGAAATGGTTTGGGCACATGGAGAGAATGAGTGAGGAAAGATTGACCAAGAGGATATATGTGTCAGAGGTGGAGGGAACGAGGAGAAGTGGGAGACCAAATTGGAGGTGGAAAGATGTAGTGAAAAAGATTTTGTGTGATCGGGGCCTGAACATGCAGGAGGGTGAAAGGAGGGCAAGGAATAGAGTGAATTGGATCGATGTGGTATACCGGGGTTGACGTGCTGTCAGTGGATTGAATCAGGGCATGTGAAGCGTCTGGGGTAAACCATGGAAAGCTGTGTAGGTATGTATATTTGCGTGTGTGGACGTATGTATATACATGTGTATGGGGGTGGGTTGGGCCATTTCTTTCGTCTGTTTCCTTGTGCTACCTCGCAAACGCGGGAGACAGCGACAAAGAAAAAAAAGAAAAAAAAAAAAAATATATATATATATTTTTTTTTTTTTTTTATACTTTGTCGCTGTCTCCCGCGTTTGCGAGGTAGCGCAAGGAAACAGACGAAAGAAATGGCCCAACCCCCCCCCCCCCATACACATGTACATACACACGTCCACACACGCAAATATACATACCTACACAGCTTTCCATGGTTTACCCTCAAGGGTAAAGGGGAAGAGTGGTTTGGAAATGTCTGGGGAGTGAAGTCAGGGGTTAGTGAGAGGACAAGAGCAAGGGAAGGAGTAGCAATACTCCTGAAACAGGAGTTGTGGGAGTATGTGATAGAATGTAAGAAAGTAAATTCTCGATTAATATGGGTAAAATTGAAAGTTGATGGAGAGAGGTGGGTGATTATTGGTGCATATGCACCTGGGCATGAGAAGAAAGATCATGAGAGGCAAGTGTTTTGGGAGCAGCTAAATGAGTGTGTTAGCGGTTTTGATGCACGAGACCGGGTTATAGTGATGGGTGATTTGAATGCAAAGGTGAGTAATGTGGCAGTTGAGGGAATAATTGGTATTCATGGGGTGTTCAGTGTTGTAAATGGAAATGGTGAAGAGCTTGTAGATTTATGTGCTGAAAAAGGACTGATGATTGGGAATACCTGGTTTAAAAAGCGAGATATACATAAGTATACTTATGTAAGTAGGAGAGATGGCCAGAGAGCGTTATTGGATTACGTGTTAATTGACAGGCGTGCGAAAGAGAGACTTTTGGATGTTAATGTGCTGAGAGGTGCAACTGGAGGGATGTCTGATCATTATCTTGTGGAGGCTAAGGTGAAGATTTGTATGGGTTTTCAGAAAAGAGGAGTGAATGTTGGGGTGAAGAAGGTGGTGAGAGTAAGTGAGCTTGGGAAGGAGACCTGTGTGGGGAAGTACCAGGAGAGACTGTGTACAGAATGGAAAAAGGTGAGAACAATGGAAGTAAGGGGAGTCGGGGAGGAATGGGATGTATTTAGGGAATCAGTGATGGATTGCGCAAAAGATGCTTGTGGCATGAGAAGAGTGGGAGGTGGGCTGTTTAGAAAGGGTAGTGTGTGGTGGGATGAAGAAGTAAGAGTATTAGTGAAAGAGAAGAGAGAGGCATTTGGACGATTTTTGCAGGGAAAAAATGCAATTGAGTGGGAGAAGTATAAAAGAAAGAGACAGGAGGTCAAGAGAAAGGTGCAAGAGGTGAAAAAAAGGGCAAATGAGAGTTGGGGTGAGAGACTATCAGTAAATTTTAGGGAGAATAAAAAGATGTTCTGGAAGGAGGTAAATAGGGTGCGTAAGACAAGGGAGCAAATGGGAACTTCAGTGAAGGGCGTAAATGGGGAGGTGATAACAAGTAGCGGTGATGTGAGAAGGAGATGGAATGAGTATTTTGAAGGTTTGTTGAATGTGTCTGATGACAGAGTGGCAGATATAGGGTGTTTTGGTCGAGGTGGTGTGCAAAGTGAGAGGGTTAGGGAAAATGATTTGGTAAACAGAGAAGAGGTAGTAAAAGCTTTGCGGAAGATGAAAGCCGGCAAGGCAGCAGGTTTGGATGGTATTGCAGTGGAATTTATTAAGAAAGGGGGTGACTGTATTGTTGACTGGTTGGTAAGGTTATTTAATGTATGTATGACTCATGGTGAGGTGCCTGAGGATTGGCGGAATGCGTGCATAGTGCCATTGTACAAAGGCAAAGGGGATAAGAGTGAGTGCTCAAATTACAGAGGTATAAGTTTGTTGAGTATTCCTGGTAAATTATATGGGAGGGTATTGATTGAGAGGGTGAAGGCATGTACAGAGCATCAGATTGGGGAAGAGCAGTGCGGTTTCAGAAGTGGTAGAGGATGTGTGGATCAGGTGTTTGCTTTGAAGAATGTATGTGAGAAATACTTAGAAAAGCAAATGGATTTGTATGTAGCATTTATGGATCTGGAGAAGGCATATGATAGAGTTGATAGAGATGCTCTGTGGAAGGTATTAAGAATATATGGTGTGGGAGGCAAGTTGTTAGAAGCAGTGAAAAGTTTTTATCGAGGATGTAAGGCATGTGTACGTGTAGGAAGAGAGGAAAGTGATTGGTTCTCAGTGAATGTAGGTTTGCGGCAGGGGTGTGTGATGTCTCCATGGTTGTTTAATTTGTTTATGGATGGGGTTGTAAAGGAGGTAAATGCAAGAGTCCTGGAAAGAGGGGCAAGTATGAAGTCTGTTGGGGATGAGAGAGCTTGGGAAGTGAGTCAATTGTTGTTCGCTGATGATACAGCGCTGGTGGCTGATTCATGTGAGAAACTGCAGAAGCTGGTGACTGAGTTTGGTAAAGTGTGTGGAAGAAGAAAGTTGAGAGTAAATGTGAATAAGAGCAAGGTTATTAGGTACAGTAGGGGTGAGGGTCAAGTCAATTGGGAGGTGAGTTTGAATGGAGAAAAACTGGAGGAAGTGAAGTGCTTTAGATATCTGGGAGTGGATCTGTCAGCGGATGGAACCATGGAAGCGGAAGTGGATCATAGGGTGGGGGAGGGGGCGAAAATTTTGGGAGCCTTGAAAAATGTGTGGAAGTCGAGAACATTATCTCGGAAAGCAAAAATGGGTATATATATATATATATAAATATATATATATATATATATATATATATATATATATATATATATATATATATATATATATATATATATATATATATTTAGGGAATCAGTGATGGATTGCGCAAAAGATGCTTGTGGCATGAGAAGAGTGGGAGGTGGGTTGATTAGAAAGGGTAGTGAGTGGTGGGATGAAGAAGTAAGAGTATTAGTGAAAGAGAAGAGAGAGGCATTTGGACGATTTTTGCAGGGAAAAAATGCAATTGAGTGGGAGATGTATAAAAGAAAGAGACAGGAGGTCAAGAGAAAGGTGCAAGAGGTGAAAAAAAGGGCAAATGAGAGTTGGGGTGAGAGAGTATCATTAAATTTTAGGGAGAATAAAAAGATGTTCTGGAAGGAGGTAAATAAAGTGCGTAAGACAAGGGAGCAAATGGGAACTTCAGTGAAGGGCGCAAATGGGGAGGTGATAACAAGTAGTGGTGATGTGAGAAGGAGATGGAGTGAGTATTTTGAAGGTTTGTTGAATGTGTTTGATGATAGAGTGGCAGATATAGGGTGTTTTGGTCGAGGTGGTGTGCAAAGTGAGAGGGTTAGGGAAAATGATTTGGTAAACAGAGAAGAGGTAGTGAAAGCTTTGCGGAAGATGAAAGCCGGCAAGGCAGCAGGTTTGGATGGTATTGCAGTGGAATTTATTAAAAAAGGGGGTGACTGTATTGTTGACTGGTTGGTAAGGTTATTTAATGTATGTATGACTCATGGTGAGGTGCCTGAGGATTGGCGGAATGCGTGCATAGTGCCATTGTACAAAGGCAAAGGGGATAAGAGTGAGTGCTCAAATTACAGAGGTATAAGTTTGTTGAGTATTCCTGGTAAATTATATGGGAGGGTATTGATTGAGAGGGTGAAGGCATGTACAGAGCATCAGATTGGGGAAGAGCAGTGTGGTTTCAGAAGTGGTAGAGGATGTGTGGATCAGGTGTTTGCTTTGAAGAATGTATGTGAGAAATACTTAGAAAAGCAAATGGATTTGTATGTAGCATTTATGGATCTGGAGAAGGCATATGATAGAGTTGATAGAGATGCTCTGTGGAAGGTATTAAGAATATATGGTGTGGGAGGAAAGTTGTTAGAAGCAGTGAAAAGTTTTTATCGAGGATGTAAGGCATGTGTACGTGTAGGAAGAGAGGAAAGTGATTGGTTCTCAGTGAATGTAGGTTTGCGGCAGGGGTGTGTGATGTCTCCATGGTTGTTTAATTTGTTTATGGATGGGGTTGTTAGGGAGGTAAATGCAAGAGTTTTGGAAAGAGGGGCAAGTATGAAGTCTGTTGGTGATGAGAGAGCTTGGGAAGTGAGTCAGTTGTTGTTTGCTGATGATACAGCGCTGGTGGCTGATTCCTGTGAGAAACTGCAGAAGCTGGTGACTGAGTTTGGTAAAGTGTGTGAAAGAAGAAAGTTAAGAGTAAATGTGAATAAGAGCAAGGTTATTAGGTACAGTAGGGTTGAGGGTCAAGTCAATTGGGAGGTGAGTTTGAATGGAGAAAAACTGGAGGAAGTGAAGTGTTTTAGATATCTGGGAGTGGATCTGGCAGCGGATGGAACCATGGAAGCGGAAGTGGATCATAGGGTGGGGGAGGGGGCGAAAATCCTGGGGGCCTTGAAGAATGTGTGGAAGTCGAGAACATTATCTCGGAAAGCAAAAATGGGTATGTTTGAAGGAATAGTGGTTCCAACAATGTTTTATGGTTGCGAGGCGTGGGCTATGGATAGAGTTGTGCGCAGGAGGATGGATGTGCTGGAAATGAGATGTTTGAGGACAATGTGTGGTGTGAGGTGGTTTGATCGAGTGAGTAACGTAAGGGTAAGAGAGATGTGTGGAAATAAAAAGAGCGTGGTTGAGAGAGCAGAAGAGGGTGTTTTGAAGTGGTTTGGGCACATGGAGAGGATGAGTGAGGAAAGATTGACCAAGAGGATATATGTGTCGGAGGTGGAGGGAACAAGGAGAAGAGGGAGACCAAATTGGAGGTGGAAAGATGGAGTGAAAAAGATTTTGTGTGATCGGGGCCTGAACATGCAGGAGGGTGAAAGGAGGGCAAGGAATAGAGTGAATTGGAGCGATGTGGTATACCGGGGTTGACGTGCTGTCAGTGGATTGAATCAAGGCATGTGAAGCGTCTGGGGTAAACCATGGAAAGCTGTGTAGGTATGTATATTTGCGTGTGTGGACGTATGTATATACATGTGTATGGGGGGGGGGCCATTTCTTTCGTCTGTTTCCTTGCGCTACCTCGCAAACGCGGGAGACAGCGACAAAGTATAATAATAAAAAAAAAATAATATATATATATATATATATATATATATATATATATATATATATATATATATATATGTATATATATTTTCCCTGGGGATAGGGGAGAAAGAATACTTCCCACGTATCCCCTGTGTGTCGTAGAAGGCGACTAAAAGGGGAGGGAGCGGGGTGCTGGAAATCCTCCCCTCTCAATTTTTTTTAATTTTCCAAAAGAAGGAACAAAGAAGGGGGCCAGGTGAGGATATTCCCTCAATGGCCCATCCTCTGTTCTTAACGCTACCTCGCTAACGCGGGAAATGGCGAAGTTTGAAAAAAAAAAAAAAAAATATATATATATATATATATATATATATATATATATATATATATATATATATATATATATATATATATATAAATTCTCATCGGAGTAATGGGCACCTTCAGTTGAAAGTTGAATATGAATGACACAATTCAACTTTGAGGCACTAGCTAGGTCTACGACCTCCATGGTTAGGAGGTGAGGCTTCACTTGTTATGCCAGGCCTGGGAAGTGCAGGGGACACGTTGAGGATTAACTCATGCTGGGGTCGGGTGATGTGACCGCACACTCAGAGGCTTAATTCTTTCTGATCTTCTTAGTGGGATGATTCCTGTGGCCTATACATGGACAAGGGTCGGCGCTCGGGTGCTGGGTCCACGAGGGCGTTGGTCAACACGAGCATCATCAAATACATGGACTGTGGCCACCACGTTCGACTCCTACCACATGTTGCTATGACAGATGAGGATAGTCTCCACCACATGATGTGATGACAGATGAGCTGCTCTCCATGTTCCCACTAACGGTGTTACGTGGGCGTTACAGTGGTTGGTGAGGCGGGTGACGTGTGGACCCTCAGTACATTTAGTGTGTCCAGTGTAGTAAACGTCCGGGGAGGTGCACCGGCCAGCCACACAGCTGGTGTACTTCAGTAGTTTAAGTCAGAACGTTGCAGGGGCGTTGTTACGAATGATAACATCAGCTGATCTGGGGCTCTTATTGTGTGTAACAACCCGAAAAGTTTATGGGTTTCTGTATTTTTACTTCTTCTTTCTTCTTTCTTTCTTCTTCCTTCTTTCTTCTTCTTCCTTTCGCTACTCTGTCACTTCGCCATCAAAACAATTTACCATAACTTTACGTCGATAATTCTGAGACCCGTAAGCATTATAGTCTTGCATCTGACGCTCATGGCTTTATATCCTGACCCCCGCCGCTCCCAAATAGCCGCATAAAGTCGGGTTCACCTCGATTCAGATGAACCCCCCAAAACCTCTGAAGTTATCATCATCATGATCATGATGCGCTTCAAATCATACCATGCAAAGAATTCCATTACGAGTACTGCCTCATGAAACTCAGACAGCAAATCTGCTATAGCTCTCTGCTATCATGACCTCCCCCACATGAACCAGGAGAAGGTAAGAAGGAGACATATGGGGGAAAAATAGGTAATTCTTCTTTTTCATCAAGTCAGAAGCGGCACGTTGTACCCAGCGAGCCAGACCGCAGGAGAGGAATGTATGAGGATTTGACTGAGGAAAGGAGAGGAACACCCGACCACCAGGAGGCTCAGGAGGCGGAGGAGGAGCAGAAGGGGAGGCGTCGGGTGGGATTTATGTAGTTTCGCGGGACTCGTTAGGCAAGGGGATGCCCGGCAAGGGCGGGTTGCTATTGTCTGGAACGAGGGGAGGAGCCCCCAGGAGGATAAGTGTCCCCTTAAATTGTTCGGAGAATTAGCGTGTCGGTGAGAGATGGCGAGTGACGACTGTGCTCGTCCCTCCTCTCCCACAGGAAGGGTGGGTGGGTGGGTGGGTGCTCCTCCTCCGCCTCGTGCAGGGGTAATGAGATGCCAGACTTAAGGGAGTGGGGAGAGTAACTGCAATGAGGGGGAGGCAGGTGGGAGGAACTCTTACGTCTGCCCCATTGACTGCTGCAAGAAATATGTTGTGCTTAAAAACAGATTTGGGGGAAGCGGAGCTAAGGAAGGAAAGAAGGAGGGAGGGAGGGAGGGAGGGAGGGAGGGAGGGAGAGAGAGAGAGAGAGAGAGAGAGAGAGAGAGAGAGAGAGAGAGAGAGAGAGAGAGAGAGAGAGAGATCCAGTGCATTGATATGGATGTATCGGAAATTTTGGATCACCGGGGAAATATGAAGTAATTGATAGGAACTGATATGAAGGAAGTTTAGAGAGACGAAAATGAACACAAGTAAGACACTCAAGAGTTCTTTCAGGACTGATTATATATATATATATATATATATATATATATATATATATATATATATATATATATATATATATATATATATATATATGTATTGTCAGGTACCACTCATACTGTCCACCTGAACAGAACATTTCCTACGTGATCCTGCCGGGTGACCCCCACTCCCTGCCTCCAGCATATATTAATTCCTCGACCTTAATGACTCCGTCGTGGGCCAAGCCTTCAGGTAACCCACTGCTTACACGCGCGCTCCTGATGGGGGGGTTGTCCTTCCTTATGCTAATCCACCCGCGACACCATCAGGGACAACGTAGTCATTAGGTACACGTACGGTTGTACCATCCAAGATATGGTGAAGGTTGGCTTTTCTCGGCGTTCCTGTTGTTAGCTTCGCCAGATCTCCGGCTGTCATGGACGTCCTAGTCTGAATATACACTTCACAGATTTACGTCAAAGCTTGGAACAGTTTAGGTAAATCGGCCTCTTTGCTCCTAGTGTTTAACTCTCTCTCTCTCTCTCTCTCTCTCTCTCTCTCACTTATGATTCTGCCTTTTATCAACTGTTTTCACTTTGAATTGTCCTTTAAAGATCACCACCATCGGGTTCTCCATATTTATATATATATATATATATATATATATATATATATATATATATATATATATATATATATATTGGAAAGGATCACAATCTTGCGCATGATCAAGATATTCCTATGAGTCCACGGGGAAAATGAAACACGATAAGTTCTCAAGTGCACTTTCGTGTAATAATCACATCATCAGGAGAGACAAAAGAGAGAAATATAACAGTTGATATACAACGAAGAGACGAAGCTAGGACGCCGTTTGGTAAACATGCGATTGTTCAAAACAATCGCATGTTTACCCAAATGGCGTCCTAGCTTCGTCTCTTCGATGTATATCAACTGACTGTTATATTTCTCTTTTGTGTCTCTCCTGATGATGTGATTATTACACGAAAGTGCACTTGGGAACTTATCGTGATTCATTTTCCCAGTGGATTCATAGGAATATATATATATATATATATATATATATATATATATATATATATATATATATATATATATATATATATATTTTTTTTTTTTTTTTTTTTTTTTTTACTTTGTTGCTGTCTCCCGCGTTTGCGAGGTAGCGCAAGGAAACAGACGAAAGAAATGGCCCAACCCCCCCCATACACATGTATATACATACATCCACACACGCAAATATACATACCTACACAGCTTTCCATGGTTTACCCCAGACGCTTCACATGCCTTGATTCAATCCACTGACAGCACGTCAACCCCGGTATACCACATCGCTCCAATTCACTCTATTCCTTGCCCTCCTTTCACCCTCCTGCATGTTCAGGCCCCGATCACACAAAATCTTTTTCACTCCATCTTTCCACCTCCAATTTGGTCTCCCTCTTCTCCTCGTTCCCTCCACCTCCGACACATATATCCTCTTGGTCAATCTTTCCTCATTCATTCTCTCCATGTGCCCAAACCACTTCAAAACACCCTCTTCTGCTCTCTCAACCACGCTCTTTTTATTTCCACACATCTCTCTTACCCTTACGTTACTCACTCGATCAAACCACCTCACACCACACATTGTCCTCAAACATCTCATTTCCAGCACATCCATCCTCCTGCGCACAACTCTATCCATAGCCCACGCCTCGCAACCATACAACATTGTTGGAACCACTATTCCTTCAAACATACCCATTTTTGCTTTCCGAGATAATGTTCTCGACTTCCACACATTCTTCAAGGCCCCCAGAATTTTCGCCCCCTCCCCCACCCTATGATCCACTTCCGCTTCCATGGTTCCATCCGCTGCCAGATCCACTCCCAGATATCTAAAACACTTCACTTCCTCCAGTTTTTCTCCATTCAAACTCACCTCCCAATTGACTTGACCCTCAACCCTACTGTACCTAATAACCTTGCTCTTATTCACATTTACTCTTAACTTTCTTCTTCCACACACTTTACCAAACTCAGTCACCAGCTTCTGCAGTTTCTCACATGAATCAGCCACCAGCGCTGTATCATCAGCGAACAACAACTGACTCACTTCCCAAGCTCTCTCATCCCCAACAGACTTCATACATGCCCCTCTTTCCAAAACTCTTGCATTTACCTCCCTAACAACCCCATCCATAAACAAATTAAACAACCATGGAGACATCACACACCCCTGCAGCAAACCTACATTCACTGAAAACCAATCACTTTCCTCTCTTCCTACACGTACACATGCCTTACATCCTCGATAAAAACTTTTCACTGCTTCTAACAACTTTCCTCCCACACCATATATTCTTAATACCTTCCACAGAGCATCTCTATCAACTCTATCATATGCCTTCTCCAGATCCATAAATGCTACATACAAATCCATTTGCTTTTCTAAGTATTTCTCACATACATTCTTCAAAGCAAACACCTGATCCACACATCCTCTACCACTTCTGAAACCACACTGCTCTTCCCCAATCTGATGCTCTGTACATGCCTTCACCCTCTCAATCAATACCCTCCCATATAATTTACCAGGAATACTCAACAAACTTATACCTCTGTAATTTGAGCACTCACTCTTATCCCCTTTGCCTTTGTACAATGGCACTATGCACGCATTCCGCCAATCCTCAGGCACCTCACCATGAGTCATACATACATTAAATAACCTTACCAACCAGTCAACAATACAGTCACCCCCTTTTTTAATAAATTCCACTGCAATACCATCCAAACATATATATATATATATATATATATATATATATATATATATATATATATATATATATATATATATATATTATTTTTCTTTATTATACTTTGTCGCTGTCTCCCGCGTTTGCGAGGTAGCGCAAGGAAACAGACGAAAGAAATGGCCCAACCCCCCCCCCCCATACACATGTATATACATACGTCCACACACGCAAATATACATACCTACACAGCTTCCCATGGTTTACCCCAGACGCTTCACATGCCCTGCTTCAATCCACTGACAGCACGTCAACCCCGGTATACCACATCGCTTCAATTCACTCTATTCCTTGCCCTCCTTTCACCCTCCTGCATGTTCAGGCCCCGATCACACAAAATCTTTTTCACTCCATCTTTCCACCTCCAATTTGGTCTCCCTCTTCTCCTTGTTCCCTCCACCTCCGACACATATATCCTCTTGGTCAATCTTTCCTCACTCATCCTCTCCATGTGCCCAAACCACTTCAAAACACCCTCTTCTGCTCTCTCAACCACGCTCTTTTTATTTCCACACATCTCGTTATATATATATATATATATATATATATATATATATATATATATATATATATATATATATATATATATTATCCTTAGGGATAGGGGAGAAAGAATATTTCCCACGTATTCCCTGCGTGTCGTAGAAGGCGAGTAAAAGGGGAGGGAGCGGGTTGCTGGAAATCCTCCCCTCTCATTTCTATTTTTCCAAAAGAAAGGAACTGAGAAGGGGGCTAAGTGAGGATTTCTTCAAAGGCTCAGTCCTCTGTTCTTAACGCTACCTCGCTGACGCGGGAAATGGCGAATAGTATAAAAGAAGGGAAAGATATATATAGATAGATAGATAGACACAATCACCACTGGAAAGAGAAAACAAGAAACAGTGAGTAGTTTCGTTTATTACATCCTCAGACAGAGTGGGGGAGATACAGGTGTTGAGGTCCTTAAAAGCACAGAGGTAGGAGTGAGGCGGGGCTTCATGATCCCCGTGGAGTGCAGGTGGGCACTAATTATGTGACCTGACGTGTCTGACCTTCCTCTGCTTACATTGTGTGTGGACAGGGTTATTCTGGTGGATATCTCTCACTAATTATTCCACTTAACAGTCTGTCATATTTAGAATGGCCAAAGGACATATTTACATTATGATCAAATGTGATCAAACATGATTTTATCACATTTCTTTCACTGACACAATTTGATTTAGCTATGGTCTTAGCTCCCTCCCAGTCGATATGGTGATCAAAGGCAGTTTTATGTTGAAATAAGCCGTTGCTCTGTTGGGCTATTCTAACACTATACTTATGTTGTGGAATCCTGGTCTAAATTTTTCCCCGATTGTCCAACATATAATTGGTCACAGTCTTTACATGGGACTTTATAAACAACACCTGCATTATTTGATGGGCATTTTTTGATATATATATATATATATATATATATATATATATATATATATATATATATATATATATATATATATATATATATATCCCTGGGGATAGAGGAGAAAGAATACTTCCCAGGTATTCTCTGCGTGTCGTAGAAGGCGACTGAAAGGAGAGGGAGCGGGGTGCAGCTGGAAATCCTCCCCTCCCGCTTTTTATTTTTCCAAAAGAAGGAACAGAGAAGGGGGCCAAATGAGGATTTTCCATTTTAGGTTCAGTCCTCTGTTCTTAACGCTACTTCGCTGACGCGGGAAATAGCGAATGTATGTATATACATGTGTATGGGGGGGGGGGCCATTTCTTTCGTCTGTTTCCTTGCGCTACCTCGCAAACGCGGGAGACAGCGACAAAGTATAATAAAAAATATAATAATATATATATATATATATATATATATATATATATATATATATATATATATATATATATATATATATATTACTTATTCTTACGAATAACCCATGTTTACACCAACGAACCTCGCATATACACCTACAAATTCATCTCTCATTCCTCGCACTCATTCCCATTTCTCGGACCAGACAATCAAGCCATTCCGTCTTTCACTGAACATTTGAACAAACATATAGAAAATCTTGATCAAACGTCTCAGTCGCTAGTGTAGGAAGTACAACACTGATGAGTTTCAAGAAGGGTTACCAGCTAACATGCCTTTAGAGCATTATATATCCCTTCCTCTGCTTTGATTGTGGGAAAATAGGACTCAGTATGAACACACACATAGTATAAATTCCTTTGGAAAAATGTCTGTCGTCTTCCATATCACCTTCTCATTGTGAACCCATTTTTCAAGAAGTGAAACTTGTCAGATACGACGAAGAGGATCCAGAGAGAGACACGAGGTATTGCACAGTCTGGGAAAAGGATCCAGAGAAACGGGTATTGCTGGAAAAGGATCCAAAGAAACAGGTTCTGCGTAGCTTCGTGGTGACCAGATGTTTGAGGAACAAAAAAGACCACAATGAAGACTGAACCATATTCAGCCGACGCCTAACCTCCAGCCCGAGGCTTCGGTATCGCCCCTCTTGTCGCCAGCGATTACATTATCCTCAAGGCGGACCTGCAGGACCTGTTGACACGTGCTTCACGGGGAATCATTCACAGGTACACCCGGGTACAAGGGCTTCAGGGGAGAGCCTCACTAACTTCAGACTACCTAACCCTGCCAGACTCGGGCCTCTGTGCATTATTACAAGTCGCAGCCCAGCACACTTGCATCTAGGAGGCCCGACCTGGCTCACGCGAGGGCACCGACACTGCTCCTGCAACCTCCCGTGTCCTCCAGACGTCACTGCATCATTCACATTGCCCGGCCGGCCGGGCCAGAGACAAGCAGAGCGGGACCTGCCTGACGGAGACGACGAACGAAATCGATCATCATCCAGGCTGTTACGGTTAAGTATATATCACGGGGTAAAAGTGGCGGCGGCGGCATGCAAAGGCGCGGTATGAAAGTGGGGTGAGGGAGGGGGACCTCCTCATACTGGGACCTTGAGAAAGAATGGCGTTCTACTTGGGGTTTGACCCAACACAGGCTATAGTCTGATGACTTGAGAAAAAATGTTTCTTTGGTGTTTTATACCTACTTCGATATCTGTCTACCTATCTATCCACCCATATATATATATATATATATATATATATATATATATATATATATATATATATATATATATATATATATATATATGGAGAGAGAGAGAGAGAGAGAGAGAGAGAGAGAGAGAGAGAGAGAGAGAGAGAGAGAGAGAGAGAGAGAGAGGTTGCATGTGATGCCGATTATATACATGTCATCACCGGGAAAGTGTAACACGAATACCCAACCAAGCAGGATCACATAAGAGCAACACACACACACACACACACACACACAGGAAGCCTGATGTAGCTTACGTGAACATGGTAACCCGAGGCCAGAATGCATCACCCTTGGAACAACCCAGCAAACAAAGAAGTAGGTCTGATGATGTAACTGAAAACGACCAACAATCTGACTGGTAACAACTGGATCTAATCTATACAAACCACAACCAATATCAATGTCAGTTAGAACTCCCTGTAATCGAACTTGATTCAATCATGTCTCTTTCCACGAGAGATTTAGAAGCGCATGTATACGAGGCAATATCCCGGCCGGACGAACTTTATTGATCTATAACTATTAATAAAGAGTCGCGGTGTGACCCAGGACCTCTGGCCCCGGGAGCTTTCTCAAGCCCAGAACTGCGCCACCCCGGCCAGTCATGGATGTGTGGACTCCTTTGAAAAAGGAGACGTTCTTTTGACGAGACTGTACACCCAATGATCATCCTGCCTCGCCAGAGGTGACCTCTCACCCGTGTTGCATCCCCAAGCGGGAGGAGCCCGGTAACACCCGAATGACGTCTCATACATCAACCACAATTCCCTGGTCTCAAGGTCTTTACTAATATATCACTTTTCCCACTGCTTACAAGGCATTTCATAGGCATAATCCTGTGAGGTGACAGGAGCATCAATGGATAAGAATGTTCTATTCTTAATAAGATTTCTGAAAGCTACGCTATAGTATCAAAGGCCATGAGAAGGTACGTCATCTTCATGAAGTTTTCACAATAAGACGCAACACACGAGAAGCTTCTCACTGGTATAGTGTTGCTTCGGATAGGGTGCTGGAATAGGGTTACTTGGGTTCTGTTTATGGAATGAGATCGCTACGGTTCTCTTGCTGGAATAGGGTTCTCCAGGATATGTTGTTGGAATGAGGCTGCTCAGGTTCTGTAGTTGGAATAGAGTTTCTTAGTTCCTATTACTGGAACAGGGGCGCTACGATTCTGTTGATGGAATGGAGTTATCTGGGTGTCTGTTCCAACCTGGTTTAGGGTTCTGGAGCTGGAATAGAGTTCCTTGATTCCGTTCCATTACTGGAACAGGATTGCTTGAGTTCTTTTACTGACATAGAGTCGCTCAGGGTCAGCTGTAAGACATCCACGGGACACCGTAACCTTACCGTTGCCAGAATCAATGTCTCTCATCATAAAACCAGGCATTGCTCCCTGAGACTACGGCGCCACTTCAGTTATAACGTTACCTGGGTAGTTAAACCATTTTGAATCTCGTGCGTAATCCATCTTTATCCCCCCCATCCCCCTCCCCCCATCCCCTCCTAATGAAAGAAAAAAAAATCGACCAAGAATTCTGTAAACCATCTTGGATTTCTGTCCTTTTTCAAGATAATATTCAAATATGGAAGAAAAAAAACAAAACCACTGAACCTAGATGCATCGCATTGCATGATCCATTTCTTTTTTCTATGAAAAGTACAAAATCGTGGCAACCACGGCTCAGCGGCAGACACTGGTAACCACAAGCCAGTGCCAACCACGGCAGGAGCAGCCTCATCATTATTACTACGATATTTGGATCATAAAGACGTGTACATTACAGGCAAAGGTGAACGACCTGAGAAGAGCTCTTAACCAACGTAATTAAATGACTTGGCCCGACAGCGTGAAGGAGTTGAGGGACATGAGTAGAGTTCTGAACAGCGAAGTTAAAAAGTGGGGCTGATAGGAGAGCAGCAACTGCTGGGAGGAGAGTAACAGCTGAGGAGAGGAGAACAGCACCTGCTGGGAGGAGTATAACAGCTGAGGAGAGGAGAACAGCACCTGCTGGGAGGAGTGTAACAGCTGAGGAGAGGAGAACAGCACCTGCTGGGAGGAGTGTAAGAGCTGAGGAGAGGAGAACAGCACCTGCTGGGAGGAGTATAACAGCTGAGGAGAGGAGAACAGCACCTGCTGGGAGGAGTGTAAGAGCTGAGGAGAGGAGAACAGCACCTGCTGGGAGGAGTGTAAGAGCTGAGGAGAGGAGAACAGCACCTGCTGGGAGGAGTATAACAGCTGAGGAGAGGAGAACAGCACCTGCTGGGAGGAGTGTAAGAGCTGAGGAGAGGAGAACAGCACCTGCTGGCAGGAGTGTAAGAGCTGAGGAGAGGAGAACAGCACCTGCTGGGAGGAGTATAACAGCTGAGGAGAGGAGAACAGCACCTGCTGGGAGGAGTGTAAGAGCTGAGGACAGGAGAACAGCACCTGCTGGCAGGAGTGTAAGAGCTGAGGAGAGGAGAACAGCACCTCCTGGGAGGAGTGTAAGAGCTGAGGAGAGGAGAACAGCACCTGCAGGCAGGAGTGTAAGAGCTGAGGAGAGGAGAGCAGCACCTGCTGGGAGGAGTGTAAGAGCTGAGGAGAGGAGAACAGCACCTGCTGGCAGGAGTGTAAGAGCTGAGGAGAGGAGAACAGCACCTGCTGGGAGGAGTGTAAGAGCTGAGGAGAGGAGAACAGCACCTGCTGGCAGGAGTGTAAGAGCTGAGGAGAGGAGAACAGCACCTGCTGGGAGGAGTGTAAGAGCTGAGGAGAGGAGAACAGCACCTGCTGGGAGGAGTGTAAGAGCTGAGGAGAGGAGAACAGCACCTGCTGGGAGGAGTGTAAGAGCTGAGGAGAGGAGAACAGCACCTGCAGGCAGGAGTGTAAGAGCTGAGGAGAGGAGAGCAGCACCTGCTGGGAGGAGTGTAAGAGCTGATGATTGTGGAGCAGGAGGACTTGACGGTACCGCAGCTGTGGCTAAGGGTTGAGCAGCAGCTGCTGAGGGTGGAGTAGTGCCCGCTGAGAGTAGGAGAGCAGCTGCTGATGAGAGGAGAGCAGCGGCTGCTGAGGGGAGAGCAACAGCTGTTTAGGGTAGAGCAGCAGCTGCTGAGGGAAGAGCAGCAGCTGCTGAGGAGATAGCAGCAGCTGCTGAGGGAAGAGCAGCAGCTGCTGAGGGGATAGCAGCAGCTGCTGAGGGAAGAGCAGCAGCTGCTGAGGAGATAGCAGCAGCTGCTGAGGGGATAGCAGCAGCTGCTGAGGGGATAGCAGCAGCTGCTGAGGGAAGAGCAGCAGCTGCTGAGGAGATAGCAGCAGCTGCTGAGGGAAGAGCAGCAGCTGCTGAGGGGATAGCAGCAGCTGCTGAGGGAAGAGCAGCAGCTGCTGAGGAGATAGCAGCAGCTGCTGAGGGAAGAGCAGCAGCTGCTGAGGAGATAGCAGCAGCTGCTGAGGGAAGAGCAGCAGCTGCTGAGGGGATAGCAGCAGCTGCTGAGGGAAGAGCAGCAGCTGCTGAGGAGATAGCAGCAGCTGCTGAGGGAAGAGCAGCAGCTGCTGAGGGGATAGCAGCAGCTGCTGAGGGAAGAGCAGCAGCTGCTGAGGAGATAGCAGCAGCTGCTGAGCCCTACTAAGTTTTCAGAAACTTTCCACAGCTTTGTTTTTTCAGAGATTATCCATGCGAAAGTCTGGAGGAATAAGGCTTCTACTGATACTCTATGAACAAAAGTAAAGGGAAAAAAGAATTATATATTCATAAAGTGATCTGATAAAATGGCTTAAAATAAAAGAATGAAGAAATTAATATATTTCTCTCGATCACTGTAACCTACTAGAGTGAAAGAAAACAATTTCAGTAAACAGTGGATTTCACTCTGTGATGTTTCATATTAAAACGACCCTCATACGGCAGATGCATTCCGGCAGACCTTTGGAAAATGATGGAGACATTCAGAGATTCAGATGGTCGTTCACTTTACGTAATTAACTAATATTTCTGCCTTTGATATTTCCCTGTCCAGTAAAGCGACCAGCAACGAGGTCATCTGATCACAGAATCTCAGACTATAACAAAGTTCTACCTCGTTTTCCTCACATTTGACATTTTTCAACTGCTGCCGCCAGGTTGGCACTACACTACCGTCCTGACTAAGGAACGTTCAAGCAGCAGCCGGACCCATCTTACACCCTCCACGTCACGATTGCTCGTCTTACATTCTCTCTCATCAACACGAGACTACCGCGCTAGACCTGCCATTTTCTCCTGACGGGCGTCATACACCTACTCAAACCTCGCTTTTTTTTCCTTTGCACAAGTCCTCTTGCCACCTCCTATCTGCATAATCGGCTTTGAATGTAATTATGCTCAAGTTCAACAAACCTATGGCACCCTAGTCCCCTGCATCATGGGGTGCTAAGAATCTCCCAGTTCCCGCCTGTCCCTTCTGCCAATGAGAGGGAAGGCTCAGATAGTAGCAGTACCAATTCCTCCCACGAACTTTACCTACTCGTACAGACTACCCTGTTTTTTATCCACTAAAACAACATTCGTAATCTCCTTAGTAACTTCTCTCCAATTGGAAACCATCTGTCTAGTACCTTTTCTAACATCTCTCTGAGACCCAGATGTCTGATGACGATTGCAATAAATCATTTCTCATATCCAAACATACTCTCCATCCGCGGCTCCTGTTCAGAATGGCGTCTGTGCTTATTCCGACATTAAGTAAACTGTTGCACGCCTCGAGGACCTGTCTCTTAAGTACCACGCTTCTCCTTTGCTTCGTCTACTGTTCAAATCCCTGTTCTACAAATTCTATATCCTTCCTCAACCATCTAAACTCCCGCTGTGAGACTGTGACATCTCCTCATCCACAAGCCGAGATCCTCTACCTTGGGGGCTTCAACGTTCACCACAGGGAATGGTTGAATTCCTTCCATATGGATGGTGGTGGGGGCTGAAGCCTCCATGTTCTCCAGTCTCAGTAACCTAGAGCAAACAATCATCACCCACCCCACCCATATTCCTGGCACCTGTGATCACTCTTCTAATATTCTGGATCTGTTTTATACCTCTAATCCTTCTCTCTGCATATACACAATCTCGCCCCCAATTGCTTCTTCTGATCACACTCTCATAAACGTATCCTATTTCAACGGTACCTCTCCCTCCACCAGCCCCTTCTAAACGTAAATATTGGCACCTTAACAAAGCTGACAAGAATAACTTACGAAAATTCTTTCCTGACTTTCCTTGGGCAAATTACTGTCTCTTATGTGGTGATGTTTCTGTCTCCGCTAAACACATAGCAGGAAATGGAAACTGGAATGGAAGCATTTATCCCCTCTTCCTCCAAGGTAACCCCTTCTTCCCAACCTTGATTCAACCTTTCCAGTTCTGAAGCCATTCAGGAAAGAGATCATGCATATCGGGCTAGGAAAAATTCTCCTTCCTGTGACTTCCCATTCAGCATTTATAAGCTGATAATCATTACCAGTAAGATATCCATGAGGCAAAGTGTTTCTTTATGCAGAGGAAGTGTGATATCTTCTCTTCATCTATAGATGGGTCTTTCTGATCCTTAGTTAAGAGCATCTCTAACAACTTCTGTCACTCTACCTTTCCTTCACTTTTCCGTTCTGACGGCACTATAGCTGTCTCTCCCGTAGACAAAGCAACTCTCTTTGGTTCTCGTTTCTCCTCTTACTCCACCTTGGATGACTCTAACATTCCCTCACCCTCTGATGCTCCACTTACTAATCCTATGCCTATAATATCTTTTCGAAGAACTGCCCGAAAAGCGACTTCTCCCTCTGGACACACGCAAGGCTTATGGTCCTGATGGCTTCCATCCTCGTGAACTGAAAGAGTGTGCCTCTGAACCTGCACCTGTGCTTGCTCGTCTGTACGTTTCTGTTTAAAAACCAAAACTTTTCCTTCTCCTCAGAAGCATACGTTGATGCATCCCATCCCTGAGAAGGGTAACCGTTCTGACCACTCTAACTATCGTCCTATTACTTTGACATCAACCATTTCTAAAGTCTCTGAACCCTTCCTTAACTCCCATATCCTCAGACATCTTGCATCTCACAGTCTTCTCTCTGATCACCAGTATGAATTCCGTAAGGCGAGATCCACTGGTGATATTCTATCCTGTCTGACTAGTGTCTGGTCGTCACCATTGTAAAATCTAGGGAATGATATGCAGTTGCCACAGATACATCCAAAGTTTGTGACAGAGTGTGGCTGGCATCTTGGTATCATCTCTGAGCTCCCCTCCCTTACTTTGCTCTCTCATCTGTAGCTGCCTCTCTGGCAGATCTGTCTCCTTGGTTGGTGAGGGATCAACCTCTCCGCCTTTCTCCATCGACAGCGGTGTCCCTTAAGGTTCTGCCTTGTCTCCTACACTTTTTCTCATTTCTATCAACGATTTCTTTTCTTCCACAAGTAATCCAATGCACTCATACGCTGACGACTCAACACTGCGTTCCTCCACATCTTTAGTTCTGCTCCTTCTCTCACTCGATCTGCATCTCGTCTCGATACAACTTCCTTAAGAAGCTCAGACTTGGACAGGATATCTCAGTGTGGAAAACGAAATCTAGTTACGTTTTATGCCTCCAAGACCCAGTTTCTACCCATCTCTCTATCGAAAATTCCTCATAATTTTTCTCTCTCCTTAGACAGTTCTGTAATTCCATCTCTTAATTCAGTGAACATATTTGGTATTACTGTAACATTCACTCTGTCTGGGAAACTTTACAGTACAGAAATGGTCAAGTCTGCCTCAGAAAACTGGGAGTCCTGCATAGAAGTCGATTTTTTCTCTTCTTCCAAACAGTTGCTCCGTTTATACAATGGACTGAACCTTTCTTGTGTGGAGTACTGCTCTCATATCTGGGGTGGTTCTAGCTCTGCATCTTTACTTACAGAGTTGAGTCAAAAGTGGTTCGACTTATCAACTCTCCCAAGCTAAAGTAAATATTCGACCAACTTGTCCTCCGCCGGAATGTTGGTTCACTTCCTCTCTTCTGTAGGCATTACTGTCGTATTTGCTCCTGAGAGCTTGGTGTTTGAGTGCCCATCACTGGCTAGACCACGTAAAGGTACGCAAGATGCTGCTACACGTGATTACTGTGTACCCGCTGGCAACACAAGCTTGGGCCGTTCTGAGCTGTTTCTTTCCCTGCATCTCGAAGCTTTGGAACTTTGTACCCTCTAATGTCTTTCCTATGACCTGGCACGTCTTAGAAGACGGGGTGTTTTTCATTCCCTGCAAAATTCGTAAGTACTTTCTCTTGTCTCTTCTTTTCCCCTTTCATATTCCTCTCTACATTCCAATTAAGGCCCGACCCTGATGTGGACTTTTGTCCTTGACTGCAGCCTTCAACGTGAAAGAAGAAAAAAACTACAGTGCTTCACAATTATGTCAACTGAGTAGTCTCACATAAACACTTTCTTTCTAAGACTTTTCTGAATGTTTGAACGGCAAACTGTAATTGCGCTGTATTCCTCCGCGTCAGTTTCAAGTCATTAGTCCCAATTACCCGCAGGGGAGGAGGGATGAGGCTGTCTGCCAGCGGCGTGACATGAGATGGAGGCGTGTCCGCAGCCCCTGTCCTGCAGTATACATAGTGCCTCTGTGTCAACCAGGCCACGTTTTTTGCGTCTTCGTGAAGGACAAGTCATCAGGTCTTCATGCTACAGGCCCAGCACGGTATTATGCATGGGCCTGTCTCTTGACCATGGTGCTGGCCAACTCTCTCTCTCTCTCTCTCTCTCTCTCTCTCTCTCTCTCTCTCTCTCTCTCTCTCTCTCTCTCCTTTCCTTTACCTGGAAAATGCGACAGTCTGCCACCTTTTCGTAGAGAAAGATACCATCATAAAGAGCAATCACTCGTTTGCAGTCATTATATATATATATATATATATATATATATATATATATATATATATATATATATATATATATATATATATATATATATATATATATATATATTTCTTTTTTTATTATACTTAACCGCCGTCTCCCGCGTTAGGGAGGTAGCGCAGAGAAACAGACGAGGAACGGCCCAACCCACCCATATAAACATCTATATACATAAACGCCCTTCACACTCACATATACATACTTATACATTTCAACGTATACATACATATACACATACAGACATACATTTATACACATGTACATATCCACAGTTGCTGCCTTCATCCATTTTCGTCGCCACCCCGCAACACACGAAATTGCATCCCCCCCCACCCCATACCTCCCACCCCCACCCAACCACCCACCCCCATTCCAGCGAGGCAGCGCCAGGAACAGACGAAAAAGACCAATTCGTTCACACTCAGTCTCTAGTTGTCATGTGTAATGCAAGCAAACCACAGCTCCCTTTCCACATCTAGGCCCCTTAGACCTTTCCATGGTTTACCCCATATGCTTCACATGTACTGGTTCAATCAATTGACATCACGTCGACCCCGGTATACCATATCGTTCCAATTCACTCTATTCTTTGCTCGCTTTTCACCCTCCTGTATGTTCAGGCCCCGATCGCAAATCTCTTTCACTCCATCCTTCCACTTCCAATTTGGTCTTCAGCTTCTCCTTCTTCCCTCCACCTCTCACACATATATCCTCTTTGTCAATCTCTTCTCAATCATCATGTGACCAAACCATTTCAATACATCCTCTTCTGCCCTCTCAACCATACTCTTTTTATTACTACACATATCTCCTACCCTTTCGTTACTTACTCGATCAAACCACCTCACACCACATATTGTCCTCAAAAATTTCTTTTCCAACACATCCACCCTCCTCTGCACAACCCTATCTATACCCATGCCTCGCAACCATATAACATTGTTGAAACCACTATTCCTTCAAACATACCCATTTTTGCTCTCCGAGATAACGTTCTCGCCTTCCACACATTCTTCAACGTTCCCAGAATCTTTGCTCCCTCCTCCACCCTATGACTCACTTTCGCTTCCATGGTTCCATCCGCTGCTAAGTCCACTCCCAGATATCTAAAACACTTCACTTACTCCAGTTTTTCTCCATTCAAATGTACCTCCGAATCAACTTGTCCCTCAACCCTGCTGAGTCTAATAACCTTGCTCTTTTTCACATTTACTCTCAACTTTCTTCTTTCACACACTTTAGCAAACTCAAACAACTTCTGCAGTTTCACACCCAAATCAGCCCCAGCGCTGTATCATCAACGAACTACAACTGACTCAATTCCCAAGCTCTCTCATCCGCAACAGACTGCACACTTGCCCCTCTCTCTAAAACTCTTGCATTCACCTCCCTAACCACCCCGTCCATAAACAAATTAAACAACCATGGACACATCACGGCCCCCTGCCGCAAACCGACATTCACTTGGAACCAATCACTTTCCTCTCTTCCTACTCGTATACATGCCGTATATCCTTGGTAAAAACTTTTCACTGCTTCCAGCAACTTGCCTCCCACACAATATACTCTTAAAACCTTCCACAAATCATCCTTATCTACCTTATCATATGTCTTCTCCAGATCCATAAATGCTACATACAGATCCATCTGTTTTTCTAAGTATTTCTCACATAAATTCTTCAAAGCAAACACCTGATCCACACATCCTCTACCACTTTTGAAACCACACTGCTCTCCCCCAATCTGATGCTCTGTACATGCCTTTACCCTGTCAATCAACATCCTCCCTTATATATATATATATAATTTGATGTGCTCGCACATTCGAACTTGGAATCACTCTCAATAAGATGCACCTGTGGTTATGTTTCTCTTATAATCCTATGTTTATCTCACTGCCTATCTTCTTTTTCTATATGGTATCCACCCTCTCCTACACACACAGAGAATCAAAGAGTAGTTAATAAGGCACAGGAATTCAGAGAGAAGAATGATAAAAGGATGATGTCAGTATATGTGTGTGGAACTGAATAGCAAATTCGAATGCGTTTTCACAGTGGATGTCACTATGGAATGGAATTGGAGGAGGAGGTCTTGGGAACCACTGAGATATGAGTCTTAACCCACACAGGGATCATGGTCCGAGAGAAACCTCACAATTTGCGCTGAGGATATGAGCAAATACACTCGAGAAACCACTTGAGGTACTGTTCAAGATGTCACTGAAGAAAAGCAAAGTTTCACGCGTGTGGAGAAGGGCGAACATCCAGCCACCTAGATATATACATATGTATATGAGAGGAAACCGGAGACAGGAACTGAACTACGCAGCGAGTGTGATCTGCAATGTACGGGAAAGGGTCACAGAGCAAATGGACGACTTCCTTGCGAAGGAAGAATTACCTTAGTGAGAGACACAACACGGTGTGAGAGAGAGAGGGGGGGGGGAGAGGTTGTTTCAGACAGAAAGGGGGAATTGAGTTGATTGGTTGTATCTGGGCTGGGTGCCAGAAGATACTTGACATTATACCGCATGGGAGGTTGATTAAGAGGCTGAATCACCAGGCAGGAATAAGCGACTTTCCTTCGATGGGATACAAGAACGTGTTAGCGGAAGAGAACAAAGAGCACAAGTCAGAGGAGCCTTCTCTGTATGGGATGAGGTCACAAGTGGAGTGCCACATGGTTCTGTTTTTGGGACCATTACCCATCCTCAGCCTTACTTCCTCTCCTCCCACTTAATCAGTGTATAGCTAATTCTTCAATTCACAAAGCCGTTAACTTTGGTACCACATCTGCCGTTATCTTTGGTACCAAATCTGCCGTTTTCTTTGGTACCAAATCTGCCTTTATCTTTGGTACCATATCTTCCCATCATTCAACTTTGTCTGATTCTCTCCTCCGTCCCCCATCTTCTCCCACTAAACCTATGCTATCACCTGTATCATCCTCGCGCACGGTCTCCCAAGTGTTCCTCCACTTCCAGGTTGACAAGGAGTACGACCCAACTAGCAATCCTCCTCGAGTCCTAAAGGAGTGGGCCTCTAAGCTAACTCTTAACCTTCCATGTCAGTCTATATCCGCTTTTCCTTCTCCTTGGAAGCACGGCTGGGTACAGCCAGCCCCTTAGAAAGGAAACTGCCCTAACCCCTCCGACTGTTGCCACGCTACTCTCACGTCTGCTATCTCCAACGTCTTCAATCGCTTAACTCTTACTTTCTCGAACACTTAGAATACCATTCACTTCTTTCTTTCAGTACGGATTCCACAGAGTTAGGTCTACTGGTGATCTCTCTTCTATGTGCTTCGCCTCTGGTCCTCCTCCCTGAAGGAATTTGGTGAAATTTTTGTCATAGCTGAAGACATCTCCAAAACAGTTGAAAGAGTGTGGCATAAGTCTATGCTGTCTAAATTTTCCTCCTTTAGTTTTTCCGCTCCGCTTCTGTCCCCTAATCCACAGTCTCCTCTGTGGCTGTTCCACTGCAGAAGTCGCTGACGGAGCGACTTCCCTCCCATCCTATCAACACTGGCGTTCCTCAGGGTCTTGTCCTGTCACCTACTCTCTTTCCTCTCTCAATACATAATCTTCCCTCTTCTACTTCTAACCTTCCTCACTCTTGCACTAATGGTACCATTCTTCATACTTCAATTTACTTTCCCTCCCTTCCTCCTTTTGGTACTCGTCTTATTCTCGTACAGAAGATATATCCTTTCTCATTTCGGACCTGTGCAACATCTTTGAACGAGGGGGGAGGAGGGGGAGATGATACTTAGTTGATTTTGATAAAACGAACACTCAATATCTTCGTATGTTTCTACCCAAGTCATTCGTTTTCCTCAGTGAACTTCCGAAACATCACAATACAACCGTGGTACAATATAAACATGTTGGTCGTCATCATATGTTCCACTCTATCCTGGAAACTCCATATACTCAACGTCACACTCTGCTTCCTAAAAGCTGAGGGTGTTGTACAGGAGCCATAACTATTATTCTCGTGGGCAGATATTTCATATCTACAGCGGTTTCTTACAATCTAGTATGGAACACTGCTCACACATCTGGAGTGGCTCTTCCTCCACCTCCTTATTAACCACATCGGACTCAAAAGCCTTCCATCTCATCGCTTCTCCAGGCATCACCTCTCTTTTACCATCCTTTCTCGTAAGTCGCGGCGTTGCTGCTGCTGCTGCTCTCTCTGTCTCTCTCTCTCTCTCTCTCTCTCTCTCTCTCTCTCTCTCTCTCTCTCTCTCTCTCTCTCTCTCTCTCTTTCTTCTACAGGTGTCATATCATCATATCGGTCATCGTTCTCGAGAGCTGTCTGCATGCGTTCCCTCAGCATTTGGCTGCTAATTCCCACACTAACATAGTCTTCGTCGGGTTCCGTCCACCCACTCTAACGCTGTGCTGAGCCACTCAGTTTTGGTTCCCACTGCTATGTAGGATTTGTTATGGGTGAAAAACTGTTTTATTTACTTTTTCGTATTCTTGTAAGTGTGTCGTAGGCTCCAGTTAATGACTAAAGTCCACTTCGAGGACAGGCCTTTAGTGAAATACAAACTGAGCTCAAGAAAAGAGGAAAATCAATCTAAGAGTTATGAATGATGTGCCCCCCCCCCCCCCCACAAAAAAAAAGGCCTTCTAAAAAGGAGCAAATAGAGGCAGGTCACAGCTGTGAAAAAAGGCATGATGTGGTAAAGAGCTCCAAAGTCTTGCCGTGTTGTGAAAGAATCAGAGATCACAACAGCTCACCCATGAGTTGCAGAAGGCCATGCAGTAAGTATGTGATGAAGTGGCTTGCCCGCACACAGACAGACTACGACGGTAAGATCCTTGATTATGACAGCGTGACCTATGACCTGACCTGTGCCTTACCCTGACAAACCTCCCCACAATACCCAACCCCCAATCTCTCGTCAGACATCTCCTGCCAACCAACCAGAGCCCCTCCACCGTAATCTCCTCCTGTTCCCTTCAACTAACCTCTCCCATTACAATCTGTTCCTCTCCCTGCCGTCTTAACCCTATCCCATCCCTTCCCACACTCCCTCCGCCTCCTCTCCCCGGCCCACTACGCCTCAGGCCTCGACCTGTTTGACATCAAGAAGATCCGGCATTGATTCCTTTCCGCGCGAGTGCATCCCTGACGGAGGAGTCGAGGTTTAATTAGAATGGCCTGGCCCCCCCGTCGATGCCTGTGTTACATCGTCAGAAATTCGGCGGCATGAGTAGGGTCATCTCAGGGCCCCACATTTCCATTTCCCTGCAGGACTTCCCTCTCTGGGATTCTCTGGATCCTTACCTCTCTCTCTCTCTCTCTCTCTCTCTCTCTCTCTCTCTCTCTCTCTCTCTCTCTCTCTCTCTCTCTCTCTCTGATACTTCGTCAGACATTTCGTCTGGGGCGACTCTCATGTTTCGTTTTCTTTATCATTCCATTCCTCTCCTTGTTTCTCCCATATTCTGTTCCTCTCTCTCTCTCTCTCTCTCTCTCTCTCTCTCTCTCTCTCTCTCTCTCTCTCTCTCTCTCTCTCTCTCTCTCTCTATCTATCTATCTATCTCTCAATCAGCCATAAAGTTCAGAGTTTCATTGCCCTGGCAGTAATGAGTGACGTTCAGGCCTTCTTTGTCCGCACCGTCAGAGTGCGTGAGGCTAAAGGTCTTTGATCAACGGGTATGATGCCTTTGTCATCGCCCACACTCCACGCCCCCCCAACAAGCCTAACAGTTGAGACAAAGCGCGACGGTTCCAGCTGGTGTCACGAGTCAATCCACCGGTGAGTGTGTTGGGACTGTGAGGTGAGTGTGTTGCCCTTTGTGCCCGTGCTGAGTGATGAGAGTACTCTGTATGAGTGTGTCGACACGCCTGTGTCGAGGGGGTGTTGTGAGTGCGAGCTGTACTGTGAGTGAGCTCTGACTGTATAGTAAATATTTCCAGTTGAAAGTGATTGTTCCATGTTATTTATTCGACTGCGTGAGCTATTGTCGCCTCATGTGTGATTTGGGCGTGTGTGTGTGTTGTGTATGCTATGAGTATGTTGGGCTCAGTGTGCGCGTTTCGGTACGTGAGTATCTTGTGAGTCTGGTACCCTGTGAGGCTGGCCCGGGGATAACCTGAGGGTGGTGGGGGGGTGCTGTACATGTGTTGATAATGTGTTCCCGAAGTGTTCCGTAACTTGGAGAGATCACGACGTGCACCCAAACTGCCTGGGTGTGTCTGTGGTGAGTGTGTTGTGCATGTGTTGGCATCACGTGTGTGATGAGGGAACCTTGAACGAGTTGTAGGTAGGCATTCTTCTCTTATGGTGTCCTAAGTGTCAGACACATGAGAGGGAACGTGGAGACCGCGGGTGGAAAAGAAAGAGAAGAGGGGGAGTTAGGAAGAAGATAGAAGAGGAAGAACAAAAAAAGAGGAGTAGAAGTCAAGTGAAAGAAGCGACGGAAGGAAGATGTGGACATGGGGGAGGCAGAATACTGGAATAGGAGAGTGTATCAAAGGAGGGGTGGCATGGACAGGAAAGGGAATGAGAAGGGTAAAAGGGGAGGGAAGAGGCATCAAACGCTCTAGTGTTCAGGCCAAGTTCTCAACTTGACGTTTGTGCTGCTTATAATGTGTGTGTGTGTGTGTGTGTGTGTGTGTGTGTGTGTGTGTGTATGTGTGTGTGTGTGTGTGTGTGTGTGTGCGTGTGATAACTAAATGAATAAAGAACAGCTTACTGAATTCATGAAGCCAATCAGCTGAAAATATACAGCTGAGAAATGACCGAACTGGGGGAGTCATACAAGTAACTTGTTGTCTGATCACATAAAGAGGTTAAGATCAGGGAAGACTTAGTTACCTCTACGCTCTGGGTGAGCACATGAGTTAGGTACACCTACATAGTACAGGAAGGCTGACACTGGATATTCTATGGTTTATATGTGATACATTCAGTGGTGACCAGTCCAACATTAAGTGATGTAAAGTTATATCATGGCAGAAATGCAGTCATATTGTGCGGACATACATTATGTATTTAATGGGGGACATTTAATGATGAATATTATCGCGCTGGTTGCGTTACAATAACAGTGAAGCTGATTTACACATGACTGTGGGAAAACTAAGCTACTGTGTGTGTGTGTGTGTGTGTGTGTGAATACTGTTTCTGGTCACTATTTGTGTGTTACGGGGTATTTTACATTCGCATTACCCCGTCACTTAACCTTGTTTACATACACTATGTCTTCATTCCTATGTGTACACACACACACACACACACACACACACACACGTCAGCCTAAGCCAGGTACCCGTTTATCGACAATCCTCAAAGTAAGGACGAACACCTGGGTTAGATGAGGGCTGACTGCGACGCCCAGGATTCGAACCATGCGGGCTAGACCTCGGCGGGTCTGCGCTGACTTATAGTCATTAAGGCTAACCACTACACCACAGAGGCCCATGTGTGTAATGAATAAAAATGGAGATATATAAGAATAAATACATATAAATAAATATATACCAGTTTCTGAGATCTAGGGAGCCATTCGGGTGAAATCACACAGTCGAGGTATAACAGGTGTTACAGAACTGGGAGCTCACGATGGTTACTAGTTAACTGATCATCAAAGAGCTTAAGATGAAGATGCGCTGGACATTTCCACACTTTGGACAACCACATGGGTGAGGTTCATCTACAAAGATCGGGTGCCACATATCCAGATATGTTTATAAGAATAGATAGTATGGTTTCTAGAATTTGTATTTGGTGGATCATTAAAGTGGTGAATAGTTACGGTAGCACGGTAGTTGACATAGCCTAACTAACAGAAAACTGAGCGGTTCACTTTTACGGCCGAGCGCTTGATCATGAATTGTTCACGACGTTCACAATGGTAGGTGTAGGAGTATTCTTATATCCGTCTGTACGAGCTCTGATTGAGACAAGTCGATTGTGGTAGAGGGGCGTCGGTGGCGAGGAGGTCTGTGTAATGGGAGTGTGTTAGCAGTTTTATTGCCAAACTATCATTTCAGTTGCCGATGTTGGTCGCAGAGGGTGGACACGTTCAGCGAGATGAAGGCCTCTTGGTAGGTGGTGTATGATGGGCCTAGGATGATTTTGCATCCCCTTTTCTCCTCCATTTCTAACCGGTTCCTCTGTGCAGGTGTTAGTGAGGAGGACCAGGCTATGGAGGCGTGCGTGAGCTTAGATAGAGATAAGATGGTATACACATTCCTGAGTTCAACTGGTGAGACACATACTGATTTCAGTCGGCGGAGAAGGTACAGACGGTATGAGGAAGATTTGATGATAGTAATGACATGAGTCTTCCAGTTCAAACCGTCGTCTGTTGTGACACCAAGGAGTGTGAAGTCTGTGACTACCTGGAGGATGTCAGGGGCCTGGGGTGTGATGTCAGGGGACAGGATGTTGTCTGCGCCCACGTTGATGCGCATCATCACAGTCTTGTTGTGGTTGATGGTGACGTCGGTGGTTGTAGTCCACTCCTGAAGGTTGTTGATGGTGTGCTGAAGGGCGGTGATGGCAGGGGTGCTGTTGTTGATGGTGATGCCAAAGGTGGAGTCGACTACGTACTTCCATCAGTGGTTTGTCTCCTTCAGGGCGTCACTGATAAGGATGAGGAAGCTGAGCGGCCCCATCATGATGCCCTGTGGTACACCACATGGTAGGGGTAGTGATGCCGATGTGGCGCCCCTGAAGCGGGCGGGTTTGGTGTCGTGTGGTCAGGAAGTCCATCAGCCACGAGACGAGGCACCCCGTACTCCCTGGTCGACGGCTTTCTTTATGATGATGTTATGGTTGACCAAGTCGTCTAAAGCCTTAGTGAAGTGTCGGAAGGTGAGCACCAACGAGGTCTTGCGCCTCTCCAAGTTGTGGTAAATGAAGTGTAGGAGGCTGACAAGGCTATGAGCGATGGACGAAGACTTCATGTCTCCAAACTGCTGAGGTAATACTGAATCATCAATGTGTCAAGGCTCAGTCAAACACAAAACTTCCACATATTGGACTGGGGATTGTTGCGATGGCAACAGGTCGTAAGGTACTAAGAGACTCTTGAGTTGGTGGATTTGGGTAGTGGAGTGACATATGCTGTCTCCGAAGCAGTGGAGCAATTAGAGTGTTTGAGTGAAGCATTGATTATGGCGGTTGGCGATGTAGCTAATTCATGGTAGAATTACTTGCACAGCTTCAATGGAAGATCTGCTGATGTGGTTGAGCGATGCTCAAGCGGCACAGTGACCCTCGCTGCTTGTAACATGATATCACAACAGCCAAGGTAGTGAGAGAGAGAGAGAGAGAGAGAGAGAGAGAGAGAGAGAGAGAGAGAGAGAGAGAGAGAGAGAGAGAGAGAGAGAGTGTGTGTGTGTGTGTGTGTGTGTGTGTGTGTGTGTGTGTGTGTGTGTGTGTGTGTGTGCCCGTGGCCGGGCCAACGTTGTTACAACAGTCCGGCCAGCGTGCCCGGGCACTCCACCTTCAGGAGAGAACGAGGTCTCGTCGCGTCGTGTGGTGTATGCCAGGGAGAAGCCACAGTCACTGAACACTTCTGCTTGGACGTCTCACGACCTCAGGAGGCAACAGTGACCAGACTGTGTCTCTACAGCACGGCACCGCAGCCAGAGTTCTCCCGGCCCAACGCAGGGAGGGAGGGAGGTGTTGTTCCTGTGTTGTTTTGAATTCGTTCTTCTCGATACTCACACAAAGTATTGTAACAGACTCTGATAAAGTTGTTATCAACATTATCTTGTGGAAGTGGAGAGATTCTGTTAAGGTTGCTTCGTTTCTTGTTGGTGATATTTTCTTGGTGATATTATCTTGTTGGTGATATTATCTTTGTTGATGATATTTTCTTGTTGGTGATACATGTTAAAGCACTTAGTATCACACGGCCGCTTTACTGCATAGTAGACCTTTACAGTGACTCGGTCACTGACTTTATGAGTATCGTTTTCCCGTTGTGGTTGTTATGTTATGTGGGAAGAATCTCGCATGTTTCTTATTCTTCCAAACTTGACGTTGTGATCTTTATGGGCTGATAATTCATATGATTTGTTTATTTATCTTACATTTGCATGGAACACCCTGTGTGGCAATTTCTAAGTAGTTTTGGACATGTCTTAACTCATCTCTGTGAGTGTCTCTCATATATATAATCATTTCTCATATATAATCAACGGTTACTCCTCACTGTGTTGAACAGAACGGAACTCCATCCAGAAGAAAAGACAGATCAGATGAAGGATTTTTAAGAGTTCTGACTGAATTTGTGGATAATCATGACAATCGTTTACATAAGGAAGACACCCACTGAAGCATACTATACAAAACAAGGTCTCTATTACTGATACTGAACAGAGAAAGCCTCTAGTGAACACTTATACGACGCCATAGCAACATCCCCTGACATATGTGGAGGTCACTCGTAACCCCTGGACACCATCTGAGGTCACTCGTAACCCCTGGACACCATCTGGGGTCACTCGTAACCCCTGGACACTATCTAAGGTCACGAGTAGCCCCTGGACACCATCTGAGGTCACTCGTAACCCCTGGACACCATCTGGGGTCACTCGTAACCCCTGGACACTATCTAAGGTCACTCGTAACCCCTGGACACCATCTGGGGTCACTCGTAACCCCTGGACACTATCTAAGGTCACGAGTAACCCCTGGACACCATCTGAGGTCATTCGTAACCCCTGGACACCATCTGAGGTCACTCGTAACCCCTGGACACCATCTGAGGTCACTCGTAACCTCTGGACACAATCTAAGGTCACTCGTAACCCCTGGACACCATCTGAGGTCACTCGTAACCCCTGGACACTATCTAAGGTCACGAGTAACCCC